>NC_048300.1:119139012-119252299 GCF_013100865.1 Trachemys scripta elegans
GCCAGGGGCTTTCCCTGCACAAGCAGCAGAACAAGTTTGGGAACCACTGGTCTATACAATAGGCCAAAAAATTCCAATTTGGGTGCCTAGAGATAGGCACTGACATCCATAAATGACCTGATTTTTTAGAAATGCTTTGCAATTTACAGTGAAATCAATGGGAGCTATGGGTATGCAGAACCTCTGAAAATCAGCACCCCAATTGGGTGCCTAAATGTAGAAATAGGTGCCTCATCTTAGATACTTGGGTTTGAATATTTTGGACTTAATATCCAGCTGTGGATGAAAAAAAGAGAAACAAAATAAAACTTCAAGGAAAACTGACTTCAAGAGACTTTTGTGTCCTCTCTTTTTTATTTGTTATGAGTTCAGGAATGCAGGCAGCAGTTACAACAGTCTCTTGTTCTCAATAGCTGTGGTTGGCTACAGGCAGCAATCAAGGATATTATCACATTGCTGAGTCTATGGACATGTTTATGGTTTTAGAATGAGTAAATTATCGCTCACTTGTGTTTAAATAAGTGAGGAGTTTGCAATTTGAGGCTGGAATGATAAATTGGATTTCCAGTTATCTGTCAGAAAACAGATGATCACATTTCAAAGCACTTCGTTGACAGCTCTGTAACTTGCCGGGTCACATAGTATTCTGAATTGGGATGGGATCCTATTGTTTTCAGTGTCTGCTTGCTAACTAAGAGCTGTATCCTGCACATTACTTACATGAAATCCCCAGTGACTGTATGGACATATTCTAAATATTTTGTAACTTTGAAGTTAGTGATAATCTCCTATATTCATTTCTTTATTGTCAAATGCAGTCACATCCTCCAAAAGGAATTTCTTGAAGTGCAGTACTAGCTCAGGCTAACAAAGCTGTGACCACCTTAACACACGTCTATTATAGTTTTGTTCAAGCAATTCCTGCTTATTAGTCTCCTTTATCTGATGGCCAAACCAAGGCCAGTGTTGCAAATTATTAGCTATTCATTCACATCTGAAACCTAGAACTTGTTAGAAAGGAAAAAGAACAAGCTAGGGTGTTGTCTTCTTCTACCGCATAGCTGACTCCATCCTATCACTCTTATCTTCATCCACCCAGACATTTCCAGTATTTAAAAATGAAGATTTACATACTAACAGAGAAGTTAGAGATCAAGAAACTATTTCACAGATTGATTTATACAGCCTAAATTTCTACTTGCTTGTTTCCACTCCATTTCTCTAGTTATATTGCTCAGATCACTCTAAATGATTCCTCTCTCCCCTAGATGTTTACACCTTCAAATACTTGTGGCTGGTTATCATAGTGCGCTTTGTCACTGTTGGTCTTTTTGGTTCTCTTCACATTGCTCCTCTGATCAAGGCCTAAGTGTGGGCTTTTAGGGCCTCTTGTTGTTTTTTTCCTCTCCTTGACCTTCAGTTGTTTGCTCAATGAAAATTCAAATAAACATGAAAAAAATCATTCAGCACTTTGAAAGCATCTGTGAACACAAAGCTACAGCTGTCATGTCTTCCTTTCGCCAGCCTTTCCTTGCATTCTCTTTAATTGATATGTACACACAGAAAACAAATGAGAAGTGAATGAAAATGTAGCCGCCAAAAGGCTGAGTCTTTTGGGACAGAGACACAACTGGGCTTGATGCTCAGTATATTCTAAAGGAGCTAGCTTCTGTGCACTTCAAAACCATTCTAAGAAAAGTTAATTTCTACTAGAAGATCAACAGCATCACTTGTTCTACTTAGGAGGCAGCCATGCTGGCACCCTCTTTACTATGTGACCTTAGTCACACACAAGTAGAGTACCATTGTCGTCACTGCTAGAGGAAGTGCTTGCACTAACTAGAGCAGGTGGAATTCTGACAGCTCACCCTCCTTTCCACCCCATTTGTCTCTTTATCATTCTCTCACCCTGTCTCCGTTGTTCAAAGACAGAAGCTGCTTTGCTATCCTGTTGTGCTGGCTTTTCTACATCTGTTATGTGCTGACAGCAGCTTCTTCATAGACCCTCTGTTGTTTTCTTTAAGGAACATAGTTGCAATTTGGCAATCTTTTTCTCAGGTGTCTCATCATTTATCACTGGACAAGGGTTACAGTTTGGCCCCCTCAAGGTGTAACTTCTGTAGGCAACTGTAGCCAAATAAGGATCTTGATTATCTTCTCTTGTTTTCTTAGTTTGAACAATACATTCTGTTAGCCCATTTGGATTTTTCAGTGTTTGGGATTTTGCATTGGTGTTTTGTGGACTGAGAAACAATTGGAGCATGATTATCCATTGCCTTGCTCTTCATGGAATCATTTGCACTTGTTCAGGTGGAGTGTAAAGTTACTATAAAATGTTATTACAGGTGTAAGTGAGTGGAGAATTATACATTCTTTGAACGGATACAAATGACCACAGGAGGCACAAGGGAATGAAGAATCAAGCCCTGGATCAGAAATTCTATATTTTTCAGAAATAAATTTTAAATGATGAATCATGTTTTCAGTCAGGGTATCTTCAAATAGACTCAACCAAGAGTAGCTTGAATATGAGTCAACTCCCACTATAGAAGTCAGCCAGTACATTTTGCCAACATCTTTCTGGGTTCTTGCTGTAGTCTGTTGTAAGCAATACACGTGACACCCTGAACATCTGAAAATTATATCATCAACCTATGTGTTTATTCCAGGACTATAAAATATTTCTCTGGCTCTTTTTTTGCATAATTCTATGCCCAGATGTTTTTCATGAATGCAACATTTCTTACTTCCTGCTTAATGGAATGATTTTTTTCTTTATTTATCATTAGGAGATTCTTCTTCTTCTTTGTTTGCAGCTCACATTGCACAATACTCAAAAATACAGGCAGACACTGGCCTGATGAGCTTAAAGTCTAAAAATTCTTAGATTCATAGATTCCAAAGCCAGAAGGGACCATTGTGATCATCTTGTCTGACCTCCTGTATAACACAAGCCATAGAACTTACCTAAAATCATTCCTAGAGCAGATCTTTTAGAAAAAACATCCAGTCTTCATTTAAAAATTGTCAGTGATGGAGAATTCACCCTGACTCTTGATAAGTTGTTCCAAGAGTTAATTACTCTCACTGTTAAAAATGTACACTTTGTTTCCAGTCTGAAAGTGAAGAGACCAGAGGGAGTTCTGAACTGCTGCTCTGATGTTTAGAAGGACCAGAGGGTGTACCCAGGCGTAGGCACACTGCCTTGTACAGATGTGCATAGAACGTTTCTATAGCTCAAAGATAACGCTGTGCAGTCTCCAAAAGCCAGAGCCCTCCAGAGGGTATCAAACTCCAGTGCAGTGCTGAGGCTTATCCCAAAAGTGGTGAGCTGCAGTGACAAATGAAAATGAGACGTTAGAAGTCCATGACCCTGATCCCACAAAAGGATTCAAAAACACAGATCCCTATCTCTGGGCAGAGTCCCATTGCTGCCCCCACAGAGTTCCATTGAAGCCAGTGAGACTCCATGTACAATGAAGGATTCATAGATTCATAGATTCTAGGACTGGAAGGGACCTCGAGAAGTCATCGAGTCCAGTCCCCTGCCCGCATGGCAGGACCAAATACTGTCTAGACCATCCGTGATAGACATTCATTTAATCTACTCTTAAATATCTCCAGAGATGGAGATTCCACAACCTCCCTAGGCAGTTTATTACAGTGTTTAACCACCCTGATAGTTAGGAACTTTTTCCTAATGTCCAACCTAAACCTACCTTGCTGTAGTTTAAACCCATTGCTTCTTGTTCTATCCTTAGAGGCTAAGGTGAACAAGTTTTCTCCCTCCTCCTTATGACATCCTTTTAGATACCTGAAAACTGCTATCATGTCCACTCTCAGTCTTCTCTTTTCCAAACTAAACAAACCCAATTCCTTCAGTCTTCCTTCATAGGTCATGTTCTCAAGACCTTTAATCATTCTTGTTGCTCTTCTCTGGACCCTTTCCAATTTCTCCACATCTTTCTTGAAATGTGGTGCCCAGAACTGGACACAATTCTCCAGTTGAGGCCTAACCAGAGCAGAGTAGAGCGGAAGAATGACTTCTCGTGTCTTGCTCACAACACACTGTTAATACATCCCAGAATCATTTTTGCTTTTTTTGCAACAGCATCACACTGTTGACTCATATTTAGCTTGTGGTCCACTATAACCTCTAGATCCCTTTCTGCCGTACTCCTTCCTAGACAGTCTCTTCCCATTCTGTATGTGTGAAACTGATTTTTTCTTCCTAAGTGGAGCACTTTGCATTTGTCTTTGTTAAACTTCATCCTGTTTAACTCAGACCATTTCTCCAATTTGTCCAGATCATTTTGAATTATGACCCTGTCCTCCAAAGCAGTTGCAATCCCTCCCAGTTTGGTATCATCCGCAAACTTAATAAGCGTACTTTCTATGCCAATATCTAAGTCGTTAATGAAGATATTGAACAGAGCCAGTCCCAAAACAGACCCCTGAGGAACGCCTTTCCAGCAGGATTGGGAACCATTAATAACAACTCTCTGAGTACGGTTATCCAGCCAGTTATACACCCACCTTATAGTAGCCCCATCTAAATTGTATTTGCCTAGTTTATCAATAAGAATATCATGTGAGACCATATCAAATGCTTTACTAAAGGCATTTGATCTGCATCTGTAACTCCTTCTGAAGGATCAGGCTCTGTATTTGTCTGTAAATTTACAGTAAAGTATATTTACCTGAGAGTTACTTTTGAGGCACAGCCATATGTCAGAAGGAGTTACTAGCTGGCCATCATTTATTCTTCTTTCCTTAAACATTCTGAACATATTGACCAAACATTCTGAGCTACTACCCTCTTCACATGGTGCACATCCACTGCTTGGCTAAATCTGCAATATCATCTTAGGTAATACTTCAGCTTTTTCACCGTCTTTAAGATTTTCTTCCTCTTTATCCCATTTTAAGACTCATCAGATTTGATACGATCATCCCAAAGGCAATCCATTTGGTTTTGTACTACTAAATTTTCTTAGCTAAAACAGGTATTAAGCTCTATGCATTGACCACATTTCCTTATTAACATCTCTATCAGCCTTCTCCAACATCCAGTGAAGTCTATGGAAAGACTCCCATTTTTTTCCCATTGTGCATTGGTTCAAATACTTAGGTAGTAATTAAAGTAATGTAAAAATAAAGATGAAATTCTGAAATGCACCGTTCCAGAGTTTTCCCTTACATCTGTGCTGTTTAAGATTCAGAAACCTTATGGAAATTTGCTTTTACATATTGGAAGTTCCAGAGTGAAATAACTTTTAGTTACTAACTACTAATTTATTGAATTATTGCTCAATTGATTGATAAAGCACTTTCCACAAATTGCTCTTGCTATTTACAAAGTGTTGCCTTTTGCATTCTAATACTGAGATTAACAGTAGTGACGTGAGCTCACTTCCAAACTTTGCTTTCATTTACACCTGTGCACTAAGGAACAGATTTACAAAGTGCAGATAGGTGCATAGGGGGATTTTCAAAAGTGTTTCAGAAATTTAAGCATAGAACCTGCTTAGGTGCTTTTGAAATCAATGGGAGTTAGGTGCCTGCTTCCTTAGGTGCCTCTTTAAATCCCACTAAGCACTTATCTGCATCTTTAGGAGCCTAAATACCTTTGAAAAACTGACTCTACATTCAATGAGGGTGCATGCATATAAAAAAGAACTGATTTTGACCCACTCTTTATATAGGACCAAACATGACAGGGAATTTTGGATATTGTCCTGACAATACTAGGTAAGAAGAGTCTCATTCTCCTCTTTTACACTACTTTCACTCCAATGAGTCATTTCAATGGCTTTACTCCTGATTTACACTGTGGTGAGAGGAGAAGAAAACAGGCCCATGAACTTTCCTCTTTTATAGTTCAATCCAGATAGTCATTTTTACACCACATATGAAAACTCATTGTGACAAATGTTCTATTTTTTTTTAAATTGTAATCCAAACAGGAACTTTTTTATTTTGGCGTTGTTCTTTTTTGTGTGAGGAGCAAGACATATACTAAATTAGGGAGGGTGACTGTTTTGAGTAGTGGTGTCTAATGAATTGTCTGGGAGACCAGATATCTTCTGTTTAGATATAGCAATGAATTATGAGCATCTTGCATTATTTACACGTTAAAACAAAACATATTAATGGATAAAGCCTTATAGAAATAGCTAGGCTTTTTTTTTTTTTTTTTTCAATAAAAAGATTAATAGAGCATTTACATCTGGGTTTATATCCACTAACTTTTTATTATGTTTCTTATCTGTAAACTGCATTTATTTGGGCAAGAAGAAACTAATTTCTAAAGCATGTGTACATTATCTGTTTAAAAGAAATCCATTATTTCACCCGACCTTTAAAATTCCATTGCAGCAAATTCTGAGTGTATAACCAATGAAAATGTTGTCTTTTAACACTGCCAGAATAGTAGCTCAGCTGAAAAAGATGAGGTCAATCGCTCTGAACTAATTTTGAAATCAGTTCCCCTTTGTACCCGCTGCACACAAAATCTCGCATTTTCAGTTCCGCACAGCTATTTAACCCCATGACTTTTCTATCAACACGGACTAAAACACCACATGCTGCTTATAATTTTTTCTTTGCTTGTTTCTTTCTTATATTGAATTCAGTGCTTGTGTATAGTGCTGGGTTGATAACCTTGGAAACTGTCGTCTTCTCTTTAGGCCCAGGATCGGCACATGTTGGGCAGTGGTGAGTCACAACCCTCTACAGGGCCGGCTCTAGCATTTTTGCTGCCCCAAGCAGCAAAAAAAAAATAGCCGCGATTGCGATCGGCGGCAGCTCTACCGCCACTTCACTCTATGGCAGCAATTCAGCGGCAGGTCCTTCGCTCCGAGAGGGAGTGACAGCCCCGCCACCGAATTGCCGCCGAACGGCGGACATGCTGCCCCCCTCTTCATTGGCCGCCCCAGGCACCTGCTTGCTATACTGGTGCATGGAGCCGGCCCTGACCCTCTACTATCTGTCCAATCTATCTGATCTATGTCATCATCTCAAGTCCCAAGGGACTCCCTCTAGCGATAAAAAGGTTGGTCAGTCTCTGTGTTTATTAAAAGCTCAGTTATGGAGTCATGAGCCAGTGGACCACTAGGGTAGAGGAAACGGGTTTGGAAATGTAGTGGTTGTAGGCATTATGTCCTTATAAGCCACACTGCTTCCAGGGGGGCCGAGTGAAGCAAGCTAAATGCGGACACGTCTGATGCCTAAGAAAGGGCGGCATGTGCTCTCCTATGTGCTCTCATCACAATACTAGTTGACACACTCTTGCATTGCCAGCAACACTTTCCTCTTGTGCTCTGGGAATACAACCAGCTGCAGCATGGCTGCCTTCCGCACAGGTGTATTTGGGGCATGGGCTACCTGCATACTACAATCCTGTGTATGGGTAGTCAAAATTTAGCCCTAAATGCTTTGGCTTTCTGCTAAGACCAGTGCTTAATTTGTGCCAGGGCTTGCCAGGGCTGAGTCCTGCCACCTCTAGGCTCGGCAGTTCATACCCCAGCACCTCTGGACTTGCTGCATCAGTTATGAATAGAAAAAAATTGTTTGAGCCCTGGCACCTCTTTCATTACAAATTAAGCACTGGCTTAGGCTTCACCAAAATAGTGTCGGTGCCAATTGTGATAGACGATTTTTGTGATCCAATGGCATCAGGGCTCAACGTTACAAACTATATATGTAACCTCCCCCACCCCACTGAAATGGAGCCACATACGACATCCTTTGAACAAGAGAGGTTAGGTGGGAGATTTAGGCTAAGGAACAAGCCCTTCCTCATATGAAATTGCCATTGGGCTCTTTAATGTCTAAGGGCTAGTCTACACTGGCAACCCTAAAGCATTGCTGCAGAAGCACTGCCGTGGCAGCGTTTAACGTGTCTTGTGTGGTCGCGGCAGAGCGCTGGTGCACTGTCCATTAGGGGTGTAACTATGTGTGCTGGGAGCGTGGTTCCCAGCACTGGTGCACTGTCTACACTAGCGCTTTACAGTGCCGAAACTTGCTGTGCTCAGGGAAGTGTTTTTTCACACCCCTGAGCAAGAAAGTTGCAGCATTGTTAATTGCCAGTGTAGACAAGCCCTAAGTGGCATACACAGGAATTCAATTTTTAAGGTCTTCTTCTAAAGGCCAACACACAATAAGCTACATGGACTATAACTTAATCAACCCCCGAGCCGTGAAGGACTGG
Source organism: Trachemys scripta elegans (assembly GCF_013100865.1). Classification (NCBI taxonomy): domain Eukaryota; kingdom Metazoa; phylum Chordata; order Testudines; family Emydidae; genus Trachemys; species Trachemys scripta. Next base: position 119,147,225 of record NC_048300.1, read on the forward strand.
GATGATTCTGCCAGGATTTGAACAGTGCATCCTTGGAGGCTTAGCTTTTCAAATCCTTTCCTTAGTCTGATCATTCATCCCATCTGGCACCTTCTCACCTTCAAGGTAATGCTATTGGGAGTTAGGTGTTAAACCAAGAGGAAAATATACCTGTTAGCACACTACATTTTAAATGTTAATAATGGGAAGGATTTGATCCTTGGTCATATTTCTTGTCTGCCCCTGGAATTATGTAACATGACTATTCCAAACAAATGAAGGTTTAGTTTGGCAAGTGGCAACCAGACTTTGCAAAATATTGTCCAGTGTGTGTGTGGAAATTGCCGGCATGACAGATTCGAAAGCTTAACATACCTGACACTTTGCTGAAAAATGGTAGTTTAGGGGAATTGAAATAGGGTGCCTTAAAAATGGGTGCTTGGGATTTTGATTCTAGCGATGTTGAAGGATTTAAATTGCACTTCCAAAAAACAAAAACGAGAGAGTTTCCTTTTCAGATCTTCAACATACTCATTGCGTGAGACGTCTGCTGTAGTGGTAAGTTTGGTTTCTTTTATACATCAAAGGATAGTTGTAACCGGGTCTGCAAGTGGGTTAACATGTGATAATTAAGTGACTTTAAATATTAATCATTCTATTTAAATGTAGCACTGGCAAGGAAAGAGACCTCTAATGAGAAGTAAAACTACATTATAAACACTGTGCTGTAAAAAGGGACCTCGTCAAGTATTTCCTTTGAAGCCAAATAAGAACTTATCTAAGGCTGAACATATTCCCAGGATGCCTTGAGGAAACTGAACTCTTTTCACAATCATTTGACAAACTTCTTCCAAAACACTCAGCGTACAGATTTAAAATGCATTTTTCATGTGATCTATGTGTGTGTGAATACAGCATGTTTTGGTCTGAACTCCCCTCATCTAAATAACTTCAGGAGCAGGCTCCATGTTTCAGTTAACCGTTTCCTGTCAAGCAGCCAACACATGTTCATGCAGAGGAAGCTAAAATTACAAACTATTTTAAGGTAAACAAGCCTGTGGCTGAGATTTCATTTCCTCAGGGTCCAGAGTATTTTTGTTTTTGTTGCTGTTTGCATCTGGATACAAAGGGACAGATTAGATATTGCAACTGTTAGCTTCTGCTCTTCTGAGGAAAATAAAGACAGACTTCGAATTGCAAGCCCCTACATAATTCAAAGGCTAAACTAAGCCTGAAGGCAGTGATCAACTTAAAGATCCGCCCGACAGTAGCGTATTGCTGTTAAAGTTAAAATTGGGGCAGATGTGGCTGAGTGATACAGAGTTACTTGGAGTCACATTCTGCAAAGAGATTCTGGAGACAGATAAAAAGGCCTTAAGACTTTTAAAAACTATTCACTCTTCTGCAATTCAATTTCACAACGTTTAAGTAACACGGGAACATCATTATATGATGTAATATTCACTATATATGTATTAACAAAAGTCCACCCTCATGTTAGGTGTGCAAACAGCAGTATTGGCTATTTAAAAGTACATTGGTTGGAGTGATCTTATTTACTCTCAGAAGTCTCTTCTAGGAATAAAAACAATTGGTCAGATGCTGGAGAACTTACTCAGGGTCAGATTCTGTTGCCTTTATGCTGAGTAACGTTTACTCAATTAAATGGATGTAGAATTTGGCCCTCTGTTTTTACTTAGGCATTCCTCAGGTAAAGTACCCACTGGCTTCAACAAAAGCTTTGCATGACAAAGGACTGAATAAAAAATGAGTAAAAGATTCAGCACTTAGCGCAATACTGTATTCTACCAAGTCCACAGAACACAAGTTATTTGAGACCATTAACTCTTACAGAATGCACGATCACAGTTCAAAATACTGTGTATAATAAAATAAAGAGAGAATGTGAGGTAATATAGACCCAGAATGTGATTTACCTTAAATTTGTTAATTGGTGCGCTCACTGCATGGAAGAAGTCAAGGATATCTGATGGAGTATAATTAGACTATAACTTTATTAGTCAAATTACATCCAAGGTTATTGTCAGGGGACAGCCCAATGAAGTCACTCACACCCAGCTGATCCTCTGCCCATTCTTGGGGGTGCTCCCACTGCAGGGGGAGCCAATTAGCACACTAGGAAGTTCTCAGGGAGCCTCCAGCTGCACATTAGCATCCCTCCCCTTTTGGGGGGTGAGAGGACTTCAACCCCTTCCCCACAGTCAACACCCCTGTAATGAGCTTTGGCAGGGGTGCCCCCCCCCAAGGGGCAGTGTCCTGGCACCTGGTTGCATTTACCCCCAGAGAGTTAGACACATAAGGAGCTGCCCTCCGGATGCCCACTATGTTACCTTTCTTTTTTGGATCTGGAGCCTAAATCAGTGAATTCCTGCACTGGGCACCTGTGAAAAGTTGCCACAACTAAACAACTCTAACAGAGGTCCAAACTGTGCCCTCTGGGTAAGAAAGAATCCCAGCCCTCTGGTTCTATAAAAAAAACAACCCCTAGGTTTCACTGCAAGGATGGTGAAAACCCAAGCAAACTTGACCAATCGGGTAACACAGGGAAACATTCCTTCCCTGCCCCGTTGCAGCAACTAACATAGCCCACAGCGACCTAGACTAGGGAGGGAGTGTGGGGTGACTACTGGACAAACCAGGAAACAGGAAGGGGCCCTGAATGCAGGGCTCCTTTTACGGCTCCCAATCACTTGCCAAATCCTGCAAGAGCTCCAGCCCATCACGTGGAGGCTGGAAATCTCCCGGGACCTGGTCTGCCCTGTCCTTTAAGCCCTTTCCCATTCCAGGAGCCACCAAACTCACCCCTCGCTAAGCTCAGGGCCCTCAGTGAATGGTTGGGGATATCTTCCGGGCATCCCACAACCACCAAGTTCTAATAATAATACAAGTCTAGCAAACACATGCCTATTGCTTTTTATCATTTTGAACCCTGTCGTAGAGCTATACAGGCAGTAGAGAGACAATGAGTTAACTAAACACCTCTTTCTCAGAATTGTGCTGACATTGCTGATGATTCCAACAATGAGGTGTGGTTGAGTGGCTTGGGCTAGATTAGAAGCTCCATAGGGGGCAAGTTTGCCAAAAGGAAAAAGCCAACACTAGAAATGTTGGTCCAGATTCACTTCTGCACCAAGATCTGCTCCTTGTGGTGATAGAGTTGGTGGAGCAGTGAAGGAGCCATTTATAACTCTCTGTTCTCAAGCTGCCCTCACCCTATCCCCAGCATGAGTCCATAGGCTGCCCTTACTTGCTCCAGCTGGCTATGGTCTGCAAGGGAGAGTCAGTGGTGCGCAGGCAAGCCCCACCCCAAAGAACCCCCTTCCACCCTTGACATGACATCAGTCAAGATATGGGGGGCTGACTACACCACTTTATGATATATTAGAGCTCCTTTATGCTAGAAAAATTCTTACCTGGCCTGCAAGGCCAGATTCCACCACTTTGTGCCACCTGACAGTTAAAGAAGGGGAGAATCTGGCCCATTATATTTAAACAGATGGGATGGAAGTTTTAGTCCTCAAGTTTGCAGGGTTAGAGCAGGTGTAGCCTGATGGTCAAATTCTCTGCTGGTGTAAATGGGTGCAGCTCTACTGACTTTAGTGAAGTTTCACCCATTTATACTGGCAGGGAACTGGGTCTATTATCTTTACCTTTGCGCTGCTAGTGTTAACTAAATAGCCTTTCTCTTGAGCTGAGACAGGTCAAAGATTTGCCCTCCTTTTAAAAATATCATATAGGCTGCTTTTGTTATTAACAAGAGTACTTGGCTCAGTTCCATGACTGGACTTTAATTGATTTTTAGTTAGTTTAGTTAGTTCAACTGGAGTTTTCAGTGTCTTTTGTGTGTGTGTGTGTGTGAGGCACCAAAATCTTACAGCAGATAGACAACAGAAAAATAAAACTTTATATTATTATAAGAATCATTTCTAAACAAAATGTTCCTCAAAAACTTCCAGAAGGCATCAGCAGCAATTTAAAGAGTAACAGCCTACAAAAATGTTATTCTACACAGTTAAGCAGACTTTGGTCTAAAGCTGTACAAACAAGCATCTGAATCCTTGTCATTTTCAGGGACTGTTTTCTTGTATGTGCTGGTCTATAAATCAAAAACAATTGGAACAATTTAAAAAAATGTTTTAAAAAATAAACACAAAGGGTCTATCTTCCTTCTCTTTTTCCTGTAAATCAGAATTAACTCCAGGGAAGACAATGCAGTTACACTGATGTGAAACTGGGGTATGCGAGAAGAGATGAGGCTCAAATATGGTCTGAACCAAAGACCAACGAAGTCAGTGGAAAGATTCTGGTTGACTTCAATGGGTTTTGGATCAGGCCCTATGTTCTCTGTTTGGGCAGACCACCTTGCTGCCACTTAATTTTGAAACAGACAATCCCTAAACCAATGTAAAAGTTGGTTAATAATAAACAAAGAAGCCAACAAACTTATGACAACACCAGCAGGATCTGCTATAAGTAATGTCACGTAACGAAACTACATGTAATATCGCATAAACACATCGACTTAAACTGTAAAGACTTCTGCATAGCACTGATGTGAAAGTTACTGAAACATGATAGTTGTTAATGCCACACGAATGTTGCAGTATGTTGTGGGGAAACACTTACAAACCACAGAGATCATAGTGAGTCTGATCCTGCTATTATTAAAATCAGTGGCAGAACTCCCAGAGACTGATTGGGAAGGGGCAAGGAGAATAATACATTTGCTCTAAGAAGCTACACTAAGAGTTCCAACATTCTATGCTGATTGTTCATCACTCACGGCTGAGCTCTGGATGGGTGGCTAGGAATAAAAATACTGTACTAGCAAGGAACTTAAATGCTGGAGCACAGATGAAGATGGCATTCCCCTGTGATAATACTCCCAGTGAAGGGAATTTTTCTCCCCAGGAGTCACTTAAAGAACAAATGAATGACTAAGTGGTTCTGATTGTTCTTTTAAATCAGATGAAGCTGATTATTTTGAAAACTATCCAGTGTGCTCATTTAACCAGCTGTACTTTTTATAATTTCTGAACAGTACTAACAACATAAGAAGAGTGGAACTGCCAAACTGGCTCAGAACAGTGGACCATTCCAGTTCCTGTCCTCAGTTCTGACTAGTATCAGCTGATTCCAGGGAAGACAGAGGAAACCCTGCAATAGACTGTTACTGGCCTGCCCATAGGGAAAATTTCTTCTTAGTTTTCATTAATTAGAGGCTGGCTTATGGCCTTAAGCCTGAGGGATTTTAGTCTTGATCCACAGCCCATTGATCTCAATGGAAGTTTTCCCATTGATTTCAATGGTCTTTGGATCAAGCTTTATCATCCTTCCAAAATTGGTGGGATCTTGGGGGTACAACAGGACACAAAAGCCTCCGTGCAAGTCAGGAAGGGGTTAATGGGCTACTGAAGGCCCAGTTAGCCCAAATTCAGACCCCTGGAGTAGGGAAGCAGGCCTCCATGGTGGGGTTTAAAAAGAAGAGCCCTGCTCAGTTGGAGGGAGCAGGCAGAAAGAGAGAGCTGAGGTGGAGTGCTTTCTGTGGGAGAAAAAATAGGCTCAGGCCTGGCTGGTGCTTAGCAGATGTCCTGGAGGCATGGGAAGAGTTTATGTTGCTTTACACTTGTTTTGAACTTTGAGTGCCCCAGAAGGGGTAGGACTGTAAGAGATCTAGCTGGAAGGCTAAGACTCTGCAACCCAGAAGGCACTGGGAGCTGAGCAGAGCCGAGGAAGAGAGCTGGGAAACTGAGGCTGTGCGGCTGCTGCACAGAACAATGCAGAAAGGAGGTGCTCTTGTATGGATGTGCATTGACATAGGGCAGATGAGAGTTTGTGTATTTTTTTCTAACTCCTTTCTGTTGTAACACTGCACGTTTGTGTTATCTGGATAGATACCTGATGCCAGATATAACAAATGAGTTAAAACAGCTCTGTTTATTATTATTTGTATTGCAGTTGTACCCACAGGCCCCAGCCAGGAGCAGAACCCCATTGATCGAATGTGAGATTTGAAACTTACAAGAACAATCAGTGTTCATCATGCTCGCTTATTCGCTATGGGTTTCAAGGCACAGTTCAGCATTCTGCCTTCGGCACTGAGTTTTCGGGACTAAAAAAGCACCCAGGCTGTAATGTCTAATTAGATCTCCTTGTTCTGAATCAGTTAGAGGTTCCTTTTTATTTCCTTCCCAATGATGAAGAAAAGTTGTGTCTGGGTGAATATGAGACATATGCAACTGAGTGTGAGGTGCTGTCAATGTTTTAACGAGACTCTCACAAAAAAAAAAAAAAAACGTGCCCCTTCACCCTGTGATAAACCCTGTGTCTCATGGTTTTGTGTATAACAAGTGGATGGGTGAGTGAGTGGGTTCTCATTTACATAAAAGTGCTTTCTCATAACCATAACCAAGGAGTGCAGCCAGGAAACTCGGCAACCCAGTCCCTTCTGCCTTACACTATATACATCCCGCTGAAGATATGTATACATTGTTCCGGAAAAATATACTTGGGCAGATTCTCTCCTGAGCCAGAGCTCTGCATGATGTAGGAGAATGATATCTGGGGAAGGGAGCCAGATACAGCCCAATGGTTCTGAGGTCCAGTCCCAACATGTTTTGGAAATGCTGGCCATTTTATGCAATCTGGTTCAGTCAAGAAAATAAACTTGGTCATCTGAAGCACTTTTATGAGCCCCAGGGATGTAGTAGGTCTTTGGTAAAGGCAGGGGAATCACTCCAATCCCTTAATGTGATGGTGGCATATTAATTGGGGACCACCAATTACCCCTGAGGGCCCCCTCCAGCACATCAGTGATGCAATGAGAACCATTCTGCATCTGTATCCCATTATGACTCCTTTTCTATTCACGAGGGTAGGTTGTCAGAGGTCAATTTGGGGTCAGGGGTCCTTCCACTCTAGAGCTGAATCTATTTTGCAAGCTTGACCAAACACCATGATATATGAGAGATAGTGAGGAGGAGAAACAAACCCAAAGACCTTTATGTGGGGACCACACCAATCATACATATTTTTAAAGATGAAATATTGATAACACATTCCCATATTGTTATGTGATTTCATGTCAGAACTTTTTCCAGCAATGAAAGTGGCACATGGAGCAGTTCAAAGGCTTCAGAAGCTGTAGGATGAAAATATGTATGTTTCTTTAGAAATATAAACAACTAACCCAATGGCTTTCCTTAAGCCAGCAAGCTACAAGCCCTATATCTTCAAAAGTTGTTTACGTGCTTCATATCTACAAGCCAGAAAATATAACCCGTAGAGCCGGACTTGTACCCATGACCTACTGACATTTTTGACATCTTGAGGTCAGGCATCCAAAGCATGCACAAGCAGGAAATGCAAAGCTTCTTCCAACCACATCCTGGTGTTACTGCAGTGTAAATTAGAGCTATGAAGGCTCTGGGAACATTCATCTGGCAAGCAAGCTAGTTCTGTTTCTTTTTTAAAATAAAAAGCTCATTAAGCATATGGGCTCAGGGTGAGTTTAATTAATGTCAATGACAGATTTAAAAGCAAAGGGAAAAATTGAGGGCAGCAATAAATAAATTGGTGGGGTTCAGGGGAATTCTATATCTTGAAAAAGTAGCAGCAGACTCCTGCTAGATGCAAAGGATTCATTTGAGAGATGAGATCTGACAAAGATAAGGGAACATTTTATAGAACTGCAATGAAGCAACATAAGAGCAAAAGAAGCTCACCATTTAAGCACAGATCATGATAACTCAAGACTGGATCATCACTTAATTACTTACAGGGATAGGATCAAGAAAACATCTTTCTTTGACCACTCAAGAAAAATCACAATTTAGTCCTAAAACAAACTTTTTTTGCCATTAAAAAAAACTTATTTGGCATCAGAATGAATCTATCCCAGTCATATCCCTTTCATGAGGGATAAAGCTACTCTGGTGCAGTTGAATCTCTGTTGAAAGAATATTATTCTAAGGTATGGAAGCCTCTCAGATTGCTCTTGTTAAAAAAAACATTAGTCACTTTTTATTAGTGTTATGTGGAAAAACAAATAAACTAGAAAAATAATGCATAGAGGAAAATTAAGAGTATATCTAGTGAAAAGAACAAAAGGCAGTATGCAAGCAATGTACTGTAGCAGAATCAGCTAAGATGTAAAGTGGGCATGGTATTCCATAATTAGGTTCTGACACTGTGCCCATCACAACAGTATTTGACCTAAAGTTTCAGTGCACTGAGCTGAAGATAGAGCCCCTGCTTAATGGAGCATTCTTTGAATATCAAAAGAACATAAATGGGAGCCACAGAGGACATATAAATGACCAGTGCAAATGCTGAGCTCACTTGTCATAATCTTAAATAAAGACAGGCAAGATGTTGTTTCTCTGTGCTGCCATCTTTGGTACATAAGAGTATGAAAAACACTGAGGTAAATCTCAGTGTGCTGCTAACAATATATGCCCCACGTAAAGTTAAATTAACACTGAGAAGCAAAGGTTAAATTTGTCTGGATGGTAAAGTTTACATGTTGTTGAGTGAATTCAGACACTAATTACATGGCCTAAAAAGCAGGCTACCATATTGAAATCAAACAAGAAAAGGATTTGTATACATCCAAAATATTTGAAATAACACCATAAAAGGTGAGTACTTCTCCAAGGGAAATGGTTGAGCAGGCCAGGTCTAGAATTCATTTTTAATTTTGGATACAAACCAAGGGTTGGATCAGCAGAGCTGTGTGGAGAATGGAAATTCTGTCTTGTAGAGGATGTTGAGATGTCAACATTTAGTTTCATTCTGATTAAGAACAAAATTTGAACACTTTGAAACTCAGCGAGAAAATTCTTAATTTTGTCATATTGGGTTGATCAAAATATTTTTAATTTCAACTTTTAAAATTTTATATTAAAATAAAAACAATTGAAACTAAAAGTCATTTTGAAAGGAAAAATTGACCTGTTTCATTCTGAAAATATCAAAGTAGGACATTTCAACACTGTCAGGACTTCCTACATCCCCCTAATTTTCTTTCTCCAAATCAAAATTTCTGCAATATTTACATGGTTTTGTGATACATTTCAACTTTGATGGAACTGCATTTTTTGATGGAAAATGGTTCCATCAAAGTTTTTCCAAACAGCTCTGAAGACCAGGTCCAACTCAGTACAGAAAATGAAAATTCTGTGCTTTTGACAAGGCTAAGAACCTGAGATATAATCGCCCACATCTTTGGAGCTGGATGAGGTGGAAGTTATTATTGATGATCTAGGACAAAAATAATCAACAAAATGTCCTGTAGTGAGCCAACGTATAGGAACTTAAATTGAACAGGAGCAAGTGTCAGAATGGACTGAATGAGATTAGTTATGTAGAACACAAGTTCAGTAACAAATGCATAGTTTCTAATTACAGTCAGGTGAGTGGGGTCAGGAAACAAAGCTCACTCTCTCTGCATCACTCCCGTGTGTCACTTTTCTTACATATAGAACTTCTATTGACTAGTCCAGAGTCTGGCAGTTTCTGTTGAAAACCCTAAGTGGAGCATGCCCTGCTACAGCGTCAATTGTTTGAAACTATCGTGCCTGTAAAATATATACAATTTATAAGGGCCTGGCATGCATACTCAAATATTTGCTCACTTATCTGCATGACATATAACATGTGGATAGGTTTGCAGTCGCTGCATTTCAAGGAACATGTTAAATTCAGTACAATATAGTAGAAATGTGGCAGGGGGTAGATTGGAACAGAGATTTAAAATGGTACCATAAATGGTTGGAACTATCAGGACAATGAGTCATTTGATGCTGCACATCAAAAAAGGAGGGCCAGGAAGTTACCATAAGCCTTACCTCTTGGCCACTACAGTAATACTATTGAGGGAGACCATGGTCCAGCTTTGCTATCAGGTCTGTCTCCATCACAATGAGCTCTTTCCCTTGATATGACTGGCAATGCTTTAATGCTTTAACCACCTCCATGAGGGGCATAGCTACTAGCGCTGGTGCACTGTCTACACTGGTGCTGGCACTCTATATCTCAGTTGATGCATTATATTTAGGTGGCACTTGAGGGTCCATATGCCTAGAAAAGTCCTATGATTTCTACTTTTTATTATAAGACAAAGGACCTTGGACAGAATATGGCCAGGATGTGGTCTTAACAGGCCTATCCTACCAGTAGGGACTATACATATAGATATACCCTAAAGGTAGGATTTTGATTTGAGTCTCTCTGTCAGTGACTGGGGAGTCTAACCTGGACTTCCAAAACCTTTCCATGGAAAATTTAGACAAAATCAGTACATTTTGGGGGGATGGGGTGGGGAAGGAGAATTGGCTTTGATGAAACAGCATTTTTGACACCCACCCTGCCCCCAAATCCTCAGCAATATTCCAACCGGCTCTAGACAAGATTTTTCAAAAGCTCCTAGAAATAGTCTGACTTTGCTTCCATTGAAGTGAATGGGGGATTTTACCAAGGAACAGCTCCATTTATTTAATTTATTTATTTATTGCTCCAAGATATTTTTTTTAAAAGCTTTTTTATAGTTGTTGTGTAGCCTCCCACAACGATACTTCCCCTTTGTTTGTTCTTTCATGTCTTTGTCTTTCTTCTTTCCAATCCTTTTCCCAGCAGCTCCTCCAAGTTTTGAGTGTTCAGGTTCCGTGCCAAAAATATGTGCCATGTTTTGGGGATTTATGGTGTGTGCTGTCATTCTGATAGCTATGTGTACTGCTACAGCCAGCCAGGGTGCTCTTTATTATTATGAACACTGGAGAAATGCTGAATTATCTGTGCTGTCTTGTATATGCCAGCCTCTTTCCAGAGACTAAATTCATCACTGGCATAAGGAGGCATGACAACATGACATCAGTGGCATCACACCTGCTTACTTCAATGGTGAATTTGATGCCCTGATCATGTTTTATGTGCTTTGAGGGTCAGGGAGTTGTCTTGTTCTTCCTGTCTGCTGATGAAGATAAAACAAAATAAATGTCTAAAGAAAGGCCCCTGATGGTGACCCTTGCTGTATGCCCACATGGGAGAGTAAGGGGCTTAACCCCCTACACTCACTATCTACCTCGCAGGTAGCAGTGTAGGGAGAAAGTAGCATCTGTGGAGTTGGGTTGGGCAAGGTCTATGGGTTGGAAAAGGGCACACATGGGTGGGACTGGATGAAGCATTGACTCTGCCTTCACAATGTGCTGGCTAGTGTGGCTGAGACGCTGCACCAGGAGATGTAACCTGCACCAGGTATTTGGTGGCAGTGTGGCTGGCACTATCTATTTTATCGTCTCTTGCAATGCTTGGTGTGTGTTCTTAAAGGCCCTGCTCCTAGACTCATGTAGTCATGTGAGAAACTCAACTTTCATTAAAATATAAACCAAACAAATATTTCTGCCCTCGTGGTTGTGAAGAAAAGCTTGACATCATGAACCCCAAAGGTTCATAATCCAGATGGCAAAAAAAGAGAACACAGAATGCAGTATTAGTTTTTTAACTCCTTGGGGTTTTTAGCCAGTCTCACGGTTTTGAGGGGCCTGAGTCATGATTGTTTTTTAATGCATGGGATTTGCAATACTGAGTGATACAGATTACTCCCCTCCCAACCTGCATGCCCTCCCCAGTGCAAAGGGAGAACTGAGGACCTGATTGGGACCAACAATTTGATTTTTCCCTGCTCCTGGGACAGCACAGTTATGTATCACTCCTCTTTCAGGGCTTGTAAATACCAGCACAGTTACCCTCTTGATCTGCTGGATCAAGCCTCTGGGGTTCAGGTATTAGTTAATGGCAAACTTTATTTGATGGTACAATTTTGCAAAAGTTTTGTAACAATTTTATTCCTTAAAACAGTAAGAATCAAAACATTGCTACACTGTGCTCTGTAATAAAAGGAACTCAATTTACTAATCCTCCACACCCAAACACATACACACATTCATGATTTAGGCATATTTAATTCTGCCTTAATGCAGCTGGATGGACTAGGTGACCTTTTGAGGTTCCTTCCCACCCTACATTTCTCTGATGGCAGCATATGCCATTAGGGTTAAGTGCTAGTTGTAACATCATAGAAAAATGTCTTCATGAGATCCTAAATAAACAAAAGGCTATCTTAAAGTTAAGTATAGTCTCAATATTTTTATGAACCATGATATTTGGTTATTTTATTCAGCACATATTTAATATTAACTGAATTATTTATGGCTTCTTTAATAGCAAGGCTAACTTTTGTTGTTTGATAAGTGTGAGTTGGCATTTGGAGTCTAAACTATTAAATAAGAGTCACATTACAATCTACCTAACTTCTGATTGCTTATTGAGAAAAAAATATTTGCTCTTTGTGTCTCAACTCTTTTATTTGTTTATTTTAAAATGAAATAACCTCACAATGAAAGAGCGTAGATCCTGTTACCAATCTGTCCCACCCAATAGAGTAGAGAGTAATTATCAGCGGTTCACAGTCATGCTGGAAGGGCAAAACAAGTGGGGTCCCGCAGGGATCAGTTCTGGTTCTGTTCAATATCTTTATCAATGATTTAGATAATGACATAGAGAATACACTTATAAAAAGTTTGCGGACGATATCAAGATGGGAGGGGTTGCAAGTGCTTTGGAGGATAGGATTAAAATTCAGGAAGGGTGGCCAGCACATCCCTCGGCCCGCGTTGCTTCCCGCAGCCCCCATTGCCCTGGAGCGGCGAACTGTGGCCAGTGGGAGCTGCGATCAGCCGAACCTGCTGATGTGGCAGGTAAACAAACTGGCCCGGCCCGCCAGGGGCTTTCCCTGAACAAGCGGCAGACCAGCTTTGAGAACCACTGGACTACATGACCTCTCAAGGTCCCTTCCAGTCCTATAATTCTATGATTCTATGAATAATTAATGAAATGTCTGACACTTTAAATCAGCTTTAAATCACATTGCTGGATATTAGTCTTGTTTCTTAACTTCTGGTTTTTGTCGTATATATCAATATGTATGAATACAGCAGAGTCTGTTGGCTGTACTCAACTCCTCTTTGCTCATCCAAGAGGAGGGGCCCTTTTTTTGGCCTGTCTGATTAGTGACTTGGATGCAGTAAATGTGTAGGATGTGCATATGAGGTGCTGACCAGGTGGGGAACTTTGCTAATTAATTAAGTCTGCTCTAGTGTCCAAGCCCCAGTTGAGAGGCATAACAGCTGGGAACACAGTTCCCTGCTAGACACAAGCTTCCCTATCTCACTAGGAACTCATTTCTCTGTAAAATAATTGGCACATTACATAAACAAACTAACACAAATCTAAGTAACTTGAAGGTGATGAATTAGGATATTTCTACACTTAAATTGTAACAGTTAACTATGCCAATGGGATGGGTTCTCCCATCAGCGTAAGTAATCTACCTCCCCAAGAGGCGGTAGGGAGCTCAATGGAAGAATTCTTCCATCAACCAAGCGCTGTTTACACTGTGGTTAGGTTGGAATAGCTACACCTATAGCTATACAATGTAAGTTTCTAGTGTAGACCAGTCCTCAAACTGAACCGCTCCTCCTCCAACGTAATTCAGAGTTGAGTTTACCAGTCTGTACTTACACCATGCTGAAGTGTCTAGGTCCTGGACTGCACTAGAAAATCAGGTTGGCATAACAGCACTGCTCAAGGGCATGAAAAATCCACAACCCTGAGTGGGTCAGCTAAGCCGACCTAAATCTCCATGTAGACATTTCTAGGTCAATGAAAAAATTCTTCTGTCAACCTATCTCCTGCCCTCTGGGAGATGGATTACCTATACTGACAGAAGAACACCTCCCATCAGCATCGGTAGTTTATACACCGAACCACTGCAGCTGTGCTGCTGTAGCATTTTAAGTGTAGACAAGTCCTAGGTGTTATAGTGATTTCTGATGGACACTTGCTTTCAAAATTGGGCTTGAACCACTATTTGAAATCCAGCATCCATTTCACCTTGGGCGATGATATGAGCAGAGTACATAAAATAAACAGGATTGGGTCTGGTTGGTATTTACGCATCAGAGGAGACCTTGCATGCCACATTTCAGCCCTACGTCCCTGAGATGTGAATCTCTCTAGTGAAACTGTTGATTGATGCTTTACTCTGGTAGCATTACTGAGCATTGCTATAGTAAGTGATGGAATAGATTCCCATCTACATCTGAAAACCAATGGCTGCCAATCCATATCTGGGACCCAAGGTGAACCAATAAAAAACAATGTTTATTTTTAATTCAGTTTTAACTGGGCCAGATAGAAAAGGGTCAGCAAGCGAGGTGTTTTTCTCTCCCCCACCCCCCGAGTCTACCATCTTTGCTCCTGTATCTAAGCTTATATTTAAAAAAAATAACTATATTTCTATAGTTGTAAACGCAACCTTCAAAAATGCAGCCAGCTGTAAATCAGATGTCTGCTGAGATCCTGGAACAATAGCTCTGAGAGAGGTTAGAGCTGCCCCATTCAGCTCAGGAGGTGTTGACTATTTCACTTCTGGTCAAAGAACACAAGCAATTAGCTGAATGTTGCTTTGTATCTCGAGGATCTCCATCTATTGTGCTTGGCATCTCATTTTAGGGTCGCAAGTGAATGGAGCTTTAGTTTGTAGGAGATGCCCACTATTTTCCCTCACCCCTGTTTGACCTCCCAACTGTAAATAAAACAATCCCTTCATATTTATACATGGACTGCGAATGTACTGAAAACACAGTCTTTTACCCTTCCAATCCAGCAAAGTTGACAAATTCCACATGTCTAAATGGCCCTACCTATGGGTAACCTGAGGCCCAGACATCTTAATTTTGTTAGTCCTTTAACTAAATTCCTAAACTGAAAACATAAAAAGGTAGAATTGCAGGGGCTGAATGGCTCAGGGGCTTGGCAATAGGATAACAGAGCCTTTCACCCCTAGGTCACTGCCTTACATTTTGCCTAGTTTGGCACAGTAACTAAAATCCTTAACACACAGTAGTTATCTGAAGGCTACTGTATATAAATGACTTGGTGGTGTCTACATCACAACTAGCCTTGCCGGCAGTTTTTAAATTGCCCTCTCAACCTTGGATCTGATCCCTTCAGGTTGGGACTAACGGCAGAGAAAATGTACCTGTATTGGTTACCTGTTCTGTGGATAAATAGGTGACTTAAGCCTTCACTGCTGTCACCTTTCCTAACTACTCTATTCACTTAAAATATGCAGAGCTAGAGTTGCAAGGTTATGGAACATATGAAAAAGCACATACTTTAAAACCTCATAATTTTCTAGGGTAGACCATTGAAAACAGTTTTTTTGTGGATTAAAGACTTACATTTTATATAATGCCAAAAAAGCTATTCAGCAGTATTATAAATAAAACATAAATTCCCTTCACTGTAATTACTGTGGTCGATTATGCTAAACCCAGCAAATAGCTTTTCTGCAAACATGTTGTTAGTGAGTCTAGAGGTCATTTGTACTAATTTCTTGGGATAGATGATTGGTTCTAATGAAATCAAAACAAATCTGAACCTTAAACCTGTTTAAGGTTAATTTCAGTGAAAACATTCACTGAGCAAGTTTGAGCAACTTTAATAACTTTTTGAGTTTTATCTGTCACTGGGATTTCCCTAGTTTTCAATGATTTATGATGGTTCTTTTAATCAAAATGGTTAGGGGAAAATGTTCATAGGTGCCAACTAAATACATTTAAAACATCCTTTCTCTTTTGAAAAGGTCATGTTCTTGAGCCTGAGATAGGAGATCTTTTTTCCCACTTAACAATTGTTCCTAACAAGGATGGGCAAATTTGGTTCAGAAAAAAGTATGTAATATTTATATTAGGGTAGTGATCTGAAGCCCCTTCCAGGTGGAGGGCTCTATTGTGTTAGGCAACTCACACACATTAATAATACATCTACCCCCAAAATTTTACTACCAAGGTAGACCTTACTCTTGAACCAAGAATAAGCCCATGTCTTGAACGAAGCTTTTACCTTACTGTAAAGCTTGGAAAGATGCCCCATTATTGAATCCATCTACCCCATTTCCATCAATGATTTACTACAGCAGTAAATCCCCCACTGATTAACTTTTCAGTGAATAAGGAGTGAGCCCAGTTTTCAAGCTGTCGGCTCCTAAATAGGACACCCATATTCCCCCATTCCCGTTGGCACTTATGCATCCTAAACAGTTATTTACATAACTAAATACTATTTTGAACATCACACACTGGAGATGAATGTCAAGTCAGAAAATAAAGATTCTCATTTCCTTCTGGCAGTTTAAAATATTTTGCCCTTCCATTCCGTGACCTCTACTGATAATGGATTCTTACAGAAGGTATCGCAAATATCTAGGGCAGCTCTCCCCTTTCTGATATACATTGTGGATCTCTAGAGAGTATTTTGCACTCACTCTGTACCTGAAATGCTTTAGCCAGCAAGAGCATTCCTGTGTCCAGAACTTGTGTGAAAATGTAACAGAGATTTACACATGCAGTAAAGGGAAACCTAACTCAGTGATGAGAATTTGGCCTGCAGCTTTGAACTCTTATTTAAATGACAAGGAACCATGTACTAAAACTTCTAGACCATAGTCCCAATTTAGAGGAATTAGTCAACCCAAGACACAGCTTTATAATTATGCTATTTTAACCATAATTTATTTGTCATGGTAGAGGATTTAGCATAGATCGTTCTCTGGATTATTGTGATTGTGTAATAGAGCTGAGTTTCTCCTTGCAACAGAGAAGGGGAACTGCCAGGAAAGGGAACTGCCAGGAAACCCTTTACAACTCCTTGTTACTCTACCTGGTCCCCTGCACAAGATAGAATGGCATAAGGGCCATGCTAACCTATGACCATTGGCTAGCTGAGGATAGATGAGGCACCAAATATTTATCACACTTACTTCCCTCCCCTCTCCTTGTACCCAGGACTACAAGGATGTTAGTAAAGAAACTGGGATAGATTGCTATATACCTGCTGGGGACTCTCTTAAACCAGACGAGATTCTGACCAGAGGGGTTTTTGCTCTCTTTGCACCGTATAAGGCCACGTCTACACTACCCCTTACGCCAGCAATACTTATGTTGCTAAGGGGTGTGAAAAAACACATTCCTGAGCAACATACGCTTTCCCAGCATACGCGCTCATACGCACAGTGCTGTGTCGCTAGGAGACGCTCTCCCGCTGACATACCTAGAACCGCTGGTTTAGGTGGTTTTATTATGTTGATGGGAGAGGTCTCTCCCATCAGCATAGAGTGGCTACACAAGCTTAGAGCTACACAACTGCATCAGTACAGCTGTGCCACTGTAAGTTTTCTAGTGTAGACATGGCCTAAGCAGAGCAAAGGTAGTGGAGTGGGGAGGAAAATCTGCCCTGCTGACTTCCAACCAGAACTAATTTGATACAGCTAAATGTCAAACATGTATACCAAATACTTTTAAATGAGCCTGAACTGGAGTATTTTAGTAGTTTAATATTTTGTCCTCTTTCTGAAATCACTTGCCCATAAAAACCTGAAATAACACCATTGAGGTCTATGGAGTTGCACTGGCATAGAACTCTGTAAATAGGATCAGAGCTGGGCCCATTTAAGTCATCCTTCTGAGCTCAAATTCAGTATCTTAAATGCAAGTTTTTTAACTTGCTTATCTTCAGCATTCCTCAGTCTAGTGTCATTAAGTCACAATTAACTACACTACTACTTTCTGTTCAAGTTGATACAAAAGAAATGTTGATTGGTTCCGGGTGTGGGATTTCAAGCTGATCCCTAAATGTGGAGTTCTTGAGCAGTCAAAGAACTACTATTGCCATTGGCTTCTCTGGGACCTGCTGAAGCATTTGATGTGGTCTGTTGTGGTTGTTATGCTAATATGCTAATGCTAATAACGTGGGAGTATAGAAAACAGAGTAATTGACTACATAAATAACTGTCAAGAAAACAATGACCCAATAAGTATTTTAAATGAAAATGGGATACAAAAACTAAAATCCAGTTGGGAAAAAAACAAACCAACCAAACAAAAAACCAAAAACAAACAAAAAACTCCCCAAGGTGGACTTTTGGATACAATTTTACATTTTGGACATGCAAATGTTAAACTTGCTTTGCATATTTGCTTGAGTGATGCCATTGCAAAACCAAACAGCATAGCCATAAAACATTTTCCCTGTTGGAAGAGGAAGATTTGTTTGTAAGAAGTAAATTGCATAAAAACACATGGGATATCCCAGGAGTGTCAGTTGCATAACACAGTGGGGAGCTCTGAGTAGAAAATTCTTAGTTGAAGCTGAAAGCTGTACAAACCAACTAATATGAACATAAATAAAGTGTCTGCCTAATAAGTCTTTTAATAGTGGATTTTATTAGTTTTCTCATTAATTGGAAACAGGTCTCTTGTGCTATGCATTGTTGCATCTTAGATTCCTTGGCTCTACTTTTCATAATTTCATTCATAATCTGGCTTTTATTATTTTTGGGATATCTCTACACAGAAATATCTCTACTATCCTATGCTGATAAAATTACATTAGACCATACCTTTGTAGTATGAAGAATTTGATTATCGTAATTTATGCAAAATATTTTGCAGATATTTCATTTAAGTTAAAATGACCCCCCTCACAACCCAAATTTAGCAAAAATGAGTAGAGGGCAGATATTTATTACTTTAGTTTGGATTGGGAGGGTTTTATTTAGGCTAGAATTTTGAAAACATTTGTTTTGAACATGGAAGGATTTTGTTCTTATGAAACTGGAAAACTGGCCCTGGCTAGGAAGATGGAAACAAGGCTAAATTGACTTTAGGTACAGCCCTGAGCAAGGGGTAGTGCATAAGCTGAACTGACCCGTGAATAGGCCTAGGAGCCATTATGACTAAAATATGCCTCTGAATCACAGTTCCTCCCCTGCTTCCCCATTATTGGGTCTGCGTCCAGGTCCAGGGAGGTTGGTTCAGATTTATCTGACTTCAACATCAATCAATTTGCCTAGAAGGGTAGAATCTTTGCCTGAATGGTAACTTGACTGTGGAACTCTTTACCACCTGATATTTAAGACAGACCAGTTAAGTGGGCAAACTTTTTTTTTTCTGGGGGAGGCGGGGGCGGTTTGATAGAGAGCTTGTTAGCAATGTGGTACACCTCTACCCCGATATAACGCGACCCGATATAACACAAATTCGGATATAACGCAGTAAAGCAGTGCTCTGGGGGGGCGGGTCAGCGCACTCCGGCGGATCAAAGCAAGTTCAATATAACGAGGTTTCACCTATAATGCATTAAGATTTTCTGGCTCCCGAGGACAGCGTTATATCGGGGTAGAGGTGTAGTTGGTTGCTGCATATTGCCAAGGTTTGATGTTAGTATTTTTCTTTCCTCTTGCCAAAATCATCCACCAATGAATACTGTGGGGGCAAATCTATCATCCCACCTGTGCAATGGAATAGGTACAGTGCAAGAAGTAGGCTAGGGAGGCAAGGGACAGGGCATATGTGGGCTAAAAGAGGGGCAGCACAAGAAGATCCACTGTTTCCCCTTCCACTGCATAAGGGCACATATAGGCTACTGCAGCCATTGAGCTTACACCATGCAATCATGTAGCAGTTGGTTCAGAGCCTGGGAGGGAAGACTGCTTCCCGCTGACCATCCACACTTCCGCCCAGCACCTACCCCAGATACTGGGTGCTGAGCATCAGATTTGGGGGTTGATTTCTGGTAACAGAAGTGGTATTCTGTGTCCTTCGGAGAGTCCACCTTACCAGAAAACAGTAATCAAAGACCCTTTTTTCTTATGACCAGAACAGTAGTAACCATTATTGGTGAAATCCTGTAGCACATTGCTATTGACTTCAGTGAATGGCCAGGATTTAACCCCCTGTATCTAAAACTCAGGGCCAGATATTTTCAAATGGTGCATGGAGTTTTAGCTGCACAATCCTTTTTGAAATGAGTGGAACAATGAGTTCCTCTCCCCCCTCTCCCTCCCTCTCCACGCACCTTCCCCCAAATATGAAGCAGACCTGTAGGGTATGGCTACACGGCACATTCTGTACAGTGGTGTGTAGAGTACATACACCTCATGCCCCCTACCCCTACGAGTATAAACAGCAGTTTAGATGGTGAGGCACTGCTTCAGCAAGTAAATACATGCCAGAACCTTAGGGTATGCATCCTACACAGCTCTTTACAAAGCAAAGTAGCATGTTCCCTGGCTACGCTACTATTTTTAGCAGTGTAGAGTCCCACTGCCAGTGCCATTCCCTGCTGCAGAGAAAAACTCCAGCAGCTCCCCACTATCAGATTCATTCCCGGCTACCTTTCACTGCCACACGTTGTTACACACCGCAGTGTGTGGACGCAGCCTATTTTTCACTATGGCATGCAGCTACACATGTGTAGTCCCTGTATCCTACATGCCACAGACAGCATAGATGAGGCCATAGTTATGTGAGGAAGGAAAGGGTGTGGTGCAGCTCCTCTGTTCTGAATCTAGTGTTCAGAAAACCAAGTGTATTCCCTTTATTGGTCCTCTGTCTTGCTGCATAGTTTTGTGGGTGTAACTTGTGAAACTTTTGCTTGTCTTGGATTCCAGCAGGCCTCTTTTAGATACAATGCATAATTGTATCACTTGAGTTCCTGTAGACATTGATGTATTTGATCTGCTGGCCCAAGATATGCAGTTTTCTCAGAAACCCTAATGTAAACACCAAAAGTAGTTTAAAGCTGCAAACTAGTATCCAATGCTAAGTGTTCCCTGGAGATTTAAGGCATGGAAGGAGGGCTCTGAAAGCTTATCCTGGATCAAGACCCCCTCAAGGTGGGTCTTTGCATTGTTTTAGCAGCATCTGCAATTAGATTTAATTTTAAAAAAGTTTCCTTTTTTAAAAAAAAGTTTAGGTTAGGTTTAACACAAAGACTAGCTTTTCTGCTGTGTGGACTCTCTCTCTCTCTCTCTTTTTTTTTTTTTTTTGTATGTCTTTGCAAACTTGGAACTAAGGGTGAGTCCTGCTGACAGGGTTTGATATGAGGAAGTTTTGCAACATAATTTACAACCCGTATAAAGCTTGTCAGTGGGTGTCAGAGGGTAAATGCAGCAATAAGCTAGTTAAGTTTCACTAAGTCTCTTATCCAAGCAAGTCTGGAATTTCTGCACCTCAAACAAATACTTTATTTAGTATCTCAGTTATTTGCTGGTATCCTACTCATTAGAAACTGTCCTTGGGCTTGCGTAGGCAGAAATGTATTTTGTTGAGTCAAACCAGCACATTAAAGGTGTGAGATAGTGACAGCTGTCATGAATTGGAACAGGTTCCATGTGCCTAGACGCAGACTGCAAAGGAAAATAAATAAAAAATTTTCAAATAAACTTTTCCACTGTCCCAAAGTGAAATGTTAATGGAGCCACACTGAGCAACAGGAAATAGCATTTTTTATGGTAGGAGAAGGGAAAGCACAGACCTGGTTTTCTTATATTTTGCTAGCACATTCTACCTTGAATGGTAAGGCCATGAGGATTTGGGCAATAGATTAAATCACAGGGTTAGGCTGTGTCTACACTACAGCCTATGTTGGCAGAATTTATGTCGCTCGGGGGTGTGTGTGTGAAGAAACCACCCCCAAGCGACATAAGTTACACTGACATAAGTGCTAGTTCATTCAGCGCTATATTGATGGGAGCGCTTCTCCTACTGACATAGCTTCTGCTGCTCACAGAGGTGTTTATTTTATGCTGACAGGAGAGATCTCTCCCATCGGCATAAACCGTCTTCACCAAACACATTGCAGCAGTGCAGCTGCGCCACTGCAACATTGTACGTGGAGACGTGCCCTTAGATTTACAGCTGGTGAGACAGTGGGTCAGTGGCCAGGACACTGGACTGAGAGGTAGGAGACCTGCATTCAATTCCCAGCTCTGCCACTGACTTTTAGGCAAGACACTTCACCTCCGTGCCCTCTGTTTCCCTAGGGCAGGGATTGGCATGCGGCTCGCCAGGGTAAGCCTCCGGCGGGTCGGGCCAGTTCGTTTACTTGTCGCGTCCACAGGTTCGGCTGATTGCGGCTCCCACTGGCCGCAGTTTGCCGCTCCAGTCCAATGGGGGCTGCGGGAAGCGGCGCGGGCCGAGGGATGTGCTGGCCACTGCTTCCCGCAGCCCCCATTGGCCTGGAGCGGTGAACCGCGGCCAGTGGGAGCCGTGATCGGCCGAACCTGTGGACACGGCAGATAAACAAACTGGCCCAGCCTGCCAGGGGGCTTACCCTGGCGAGCCACGTGCCAAAGGCTGCCAATCCCTGACCTAGGCAATGTTGTCTATTAGACTATAAGCTCTTTGGGGCAGAGACTATCTTTTCCCATGTACTTGTGCAGCACCTAGCACAATGGGACTCCAGCCTCAATTGGGATCTCTAGGCGCTATTGTAATGCATAGAATCATAGGATTAGAAGGGACTGCAAGGGGTTAGTCCAGGGGTTATCAACCTTCATTGCACCACGACCGGCTTGTGACATCAAAAAATATTACACGACCCCCAGCAGGGGGGTCCAAAGCCTGAGCCCGCCCGAGCCAGCCACCTCAGGTGGGGGGCCAAAGCTGAAGCCTGAGCCCCACCGTCCTGGGCAGGGGGCCCATAGCCAAAGCCTCAGGGCTTTAGCTCCAGGCAGTGGGGCTCGGGCTTCAGTCCTGGGTCCCAGCAAGTCTAATGCCAGTCCTGGCGACCCCATTAAAACGGGGTCGTGACCCACTTTGGGATCCCGACCCACAGTTTGAGAACCGCTGATCTAGTCTAAACCCCTACCAAGATGCAGGATTTGTTGTGTCTAAACCATCCAAGACAGATGGCTATCCAGCCTCCTTTTGAAAACCTCCAATGAAGGAGCTTCCACAACTTCCCCCGGCAGTCTGTTCCATTGTCCTACTGTTCTTACGGTTAGAAAGTTTTTTCTGAGATTTAATCTAAATCTGCTGTGCTGTAATTTGAACCCATTGCAAATAATAATGGCATAAACTGGTACGATGGAACGTTTTAATGTGCATATAATTATAAATGATCAGGAGTGTCTTCCTAATCTGTTTGGAAAGCATCAGCAGTACATTTGTTTTCTATTTAACTAACTTTTAGTCTTTAGAAGTCAATGTGAAACATTTCATGCCTTAGGTTCTGGTAGCAGTGTGTTGGCTTCTTCAGCCTGAGTCCTGCTAGCTTTGTCAGTAGGCAGTGTGAAACTGGTGCCACTTGGAATGAAGTCTGAATTTTGCAGAATGGATGGCATTTCAGGAAAACAAACAAACAAAAATTTACTGATCAGAGCCAAATCTTGAAAATGGACGGGATAGATTTTCTACTCAGCATGAGGAGGTTCAGACATCAGCTTGAACACAGAAGAAAAAACTTTCAAAAATCATATCCAAAAGGTCAGCTGCTAAATCCATATTTAGGATCTAAATAAATAGTCAGATTTTCAAATGTGCTGAACACCACCTATCGATTTCAAGAGGAGCTGTTGGTTGTTCTATTTTTGAAAATCAGGGTACTTATTTTAGTTAAGTCTGGAAAGCATTTTAAAATATAATTATTAATGTTTTTGTGTGTTTATGCTTTTTCCCCATCAAAAGGTTGATATTACAGGAGTTCCCTACATTTGGTTTTTGTGTGTGATTAGCGGGGTCCCAAACTGAATTTCTGCATTACTATCGAACAGCAAGGCATCATGTGTCCCCACTTATTAACAGCCTGTACAATTCTAGAGGCCCAAATGCTTAGTCCTATTATAATTGCTTAGGATAACGGAATTCCCAGCTGCAGCTGGTTCTCCTAACTGCACCACAAGTGTGGTTCTCATTTACTTATACATTTTCTTAATATTTCTCTTAATTTCAGGCCTTTTATCTCTTGCCTTTTTATATTAAAACAAAAGAAAAGCACAATTATGACATGCATTATGTGACCATGCAGTGAATGAAGGCCCCCATTCTTCCTTTCCTTCCCTGCATGACACATATTTTGAGTTGCAGTGTGGAGGGAAGAGTGGCCTCCATGGTGCTGGAAATGGGTGAAGCTTTGACTCTGCCCCCTCTACATGCTAGCCACTACAGCTGATGGGGCATGAAGGGGAAGTGATTTGTGCCAGGTGTAGGGCTGATGCAGATTACTTCCCTCTGGACCAAAGGGGGAGCTAGGGCCTATATGGCGACTCCCTGCTTTGCTTCTGGAGCAGTGAAATTACATGTTGCCACTTTACTCATGGCTTGTTGTAAAACCAAAATCTAGTCCTTCATTGGATGACTTTGTGCTTTGTGAGGTGGCTGGTCAGAGTACCTTCATTCACAATGCCATCCTTCATTAAGAATTGTTCCAGCTGTTGTCACAGATATCTGTTGCAATGCGCATGGACCTTGGAAGGAAGAGCACAGGTTGTAGGTGGGAAGAATTTGGAGAAGGCACCAGGTGGAGGTGTGCTTATGGCTGGAGTGTTGACTGCAGTTGTTGTATCGCTATTAAAGCAACTATTTAAAAAGCCCGCTTCTAAGCAAGCAGAGAGGCTAGCAAACAGGAGTGGCTAACAGGGGAGTTTTGCAAGGGAGTTTAGAGAAGGAGTATGAGTTTAACATTCTTTAAACTTAAAACCAAAACTACCCCCTGACAAAAACAAAATATCAACAAAGGAATGAGCTGCAGGACTAAAAGGAGAATGCAGGCAGAAATCCAGCAACAGAGTGGGGACTATCCAGTTTATTGCATCCAATTCAGCATGTATGATTATCCACCCTATGGGCAGGTGATGTATTTGTGCATTTGGTGCAAGGAGCTCCTGGCCCTGAGAGAGACCAGAGTGGCTGAACTGGAGGAGCTAAGGGAGAGAGAGAAGTACAGCGATGAGACTTTCCGAGACACAGTAGAATGGTCCCACCCCCAGTCTGACAGCCGGGGAAGGAAAACATCCAACTGGAGCAGAGGGAAATGATCCCATAGTTGGGACTGTCCTTCTAGATGACATGATATCCTCTCGCACTGAGGATATCCCTCCAGGGGAGGGAACTCCAGTTATTGGGAAGAGACAGGAAATAGTTATGGGGGATTCAATCATTAGAAACACAGATAGCTGGGTTTGTGATGACCGGGAGAACTGCATGGTGACTTGCCTGCCTGGTGCGAAGGTTGCAGATCTCTCAAGACATCTAGATAGACTTCTGTGTAGTGCTGGGAAGAAGCTGGTGGTTGTGGTACATGTAGGTACCAATGGCATGGGGAAGGATAGGCGAGAGGTCCTGGAGGCCAAATTTAGGCTTCTAGGTAAGAGGTTGAAAGTCCAGGACCTCCATGGTAGCATTCTCTGAAACTCTTCCAGTTCCACGCGCAGGGCCTGTTAGACTGGCAGATCTGCAGGATCTCAATGCATGGATGGGACGATGGTATAGGGAGGAGGGGTTTTGATTTATTAGGAACTGGGAAAACTTTTGTGAAATGGGGAGCCTACATAGGAAGGATGAGTGAACTTAAACCAAAATGGAACCACATTGCTGGCTGGTAGAGCAGTTTTTAAACTAAGGGCTGGGGAAAAGCCAACAGGTGCGGAAGAGCACATGGTGCAGACAGAGACATCCCTTAGGGGAGGATCTAGTAATGGAGATTCTCTATGTCCTAGAAAAGAGGAGAGGATGGAAGATGATAAAATATGGGTAGATCAAATGAGAAACAGTCAAATGAAAAAGAGTCTTATGGAATTACACCATGTAATGGCAGACAGCTAAAAAGTGACAAGTTTTTAAAAAGTGTATATACCAGGGGTCGGCAACCTTTGGCTCACAGCTCACCAGGATAAGCACCCTGGCAGGCCAGGCCGGTTTGTTTACCTGCCGCATCCGCAGGTACAGCTGATCGCAGCTCCCACTGGCTGCGGTTTGCTGCTCCAGGCCAATGGGGGATGTGGGAAGCGGCGCGGGCCGAGGGATGTGCTGGCTGCCGCTTCCCGCCACCCATTGGCCTGGGACAGTGAACTGCAGCATGTGGGAGCTGCGATCGGCCGAACCTGCAGATGCAGCAGGTAAACAAACTGGTCCGGCCCACCAGGGTGCTTACCCTGGTGAACCGCATGCCAAAGGTTGCTGACTCCTGGTATATACCTATGCTAGAAGTCTAAATAATAAGATGGGTGAACTAGAGTGCCTCATATTAAATGAGGATATTGATATAATGGGCATCACAGAAACTTGGTGGAATGAGGATAATCAATGGGACACAGTAATACCAGGGTACAAAATATATCGGAAGGACAGAACACGTTGTGCTGGTAGGGGAGTGGCACTGTATGTGAAAGAAAAAGTAGAATCAAATGAAGCAAAAACCTTAAATTAACCAAACTGTACCATAGAATCTCTCTGGATAGTAATTCCATGCTCTAATAATAAGAATATAGCAGTAGAGATATATTACTGACCAGTTGACCAGGATGGTGATAGTGACTGTGAAATGCTCAGGGAGATTAGTGAGGGTATTAAAATAAAAAACTCAATAATAATGGTAATTTAAACTATCCCCATATTGACTGGGTACGTGTCACCTCAGGACAGGATGCAGAGATAAAGTTTCTTGACACCTTAAATGACTGCTCCTTGGAGCAGCTAGTCCTGGAACCCACAAGAGGAGAGGCAATTCTTGATTTAGTCCTAAGTGGAGCACAGGAGCTGGTCCAAGAGGTGAATAGCTGGATCGCTTGGTAATAGTGACTATAATATAATTAAATTTAACATCCTGTGGTGCGGAAAACATCACAGCAGCTCAACACTGTAGCATTTAATTTCAGAAAGGGGAACTACACAAAAATGAGGAAGTTAGTGAAATAGAAATTAAAAGTAACAGTGCCAAAAGTGAAATCTCTGGAAGCTGCATGGAAACTTTTTAAAGACACCATAATGAGGTTCAACTTAAGGGTATCCCCCAAATTAAAAAACATAGTAAGAGAACAAAACAAAAAAAGTGCAATCATAGCTAGGCAAGAAAGTAAAAGAAGCAGTAAGAGACAAAAATGCATTCTTTAAAAAGTGGAAGTTAAATCCTAGTGAGAAAAATAGAAGGGAGCATAAACTCTGGCAAATGAATTGTAAAAATATAATTAGGAAGGCCAAAAAAGAATTTGAAGAACAACTAGCCAAAAAGTCAAAAAGTAATAGCATTTTTTTTTTAAGTACATCAGAAAGAGGAAGCCTGATAAACAACCAGTGGGGCCACTGGATGATCGAGACACTAAAGAAGCACTCAAAGACGATACGTCCATTGTGGAGAAACTAAATGAATTCTTTGCATTGGTCTTCACGACTGAGGATGTGAGGGAGATTCCCAAACCTGAGCCATTATTTTATCTGAGGAACTGTCCCTGATTGAGGTGTCATTAGAGAAAGTTTTGGAACAAATTGATAAACTAAACAGTAATAAGTCACCAGGACAAGATGGTATTCACCCAAGAATTCTGAAGGCATTCAAATGTGAAATTGCAGGACTACTAATTGTAGTGTGTAACCTATCATTTAAATCAGCTTCTGTACCAAATGACTGGAGGATAGCTAATATGATGCCAATTTAAAAAAGAGCTCCAGAGGTGCTCTCAGCAATTACAGGTCGGTAAACCTGACTTCAGTACTGGGCAAACTGGTTGAAATATAGTAAAGAACAAAATTGTCAGACACATAGATGAACATAATTTATTGGGAAATAGTCAACATGGTTTTTGTAAAGGGAAATCATGCCTCACCAATCTACTAGAATTATTTGAGGGGGTCAACAAGCATGTGAATTAGGGGGATCTTGTGGACATAGTGGACTTAGATTTTCAGAAAGCCTTTGCCAAGGTCCCTCACCAAAGGCTCTTAAAGAAAATAAGCTGTCATGGGATAAGAGGGAAGGTTCGCTCATGGATTGGTAACTGGTTAAAAGGTAGCAAACAAAGAGTAGGAATAAATGGTCATTTTTCAGAACAGAAAGAGGTAAAAGTGGTTCCCTATGGGTCTGTTCTGGGACCAGTCCTATTCAACATATTCATAAATGATCTGGAAAAAGGGGTAAACAGTGAGGTGGCAAAATTTGCTGATCATACAAAACTACTCAAGATAGTTAAGTCCTAGGCAGAGTGCGAAGAGCTACAAAAGGATCTCATAAAACTGAGTGACTGGGCAACAAAATGGCAGATGAAAGTCAATCTTGATAAATGCAAATTAATGCACATTGGAAAACATAATCCCAACTATACATATAAAATGATGGGGTCTAAATTAGCTATTACCACTCAAGAAAGAGATCTTGGAGTCGTTGTGGATAGTTCTCTGAAAACATCCACTCAATGTGCAGCGGCAGTCAAACAAGCAAACAGAATGTTTGGAATCATTAAGCAAGGGATAGATAATAAGACAGAAAATATCATATTGCCTCTATATAAATCCATGGTATGCCCACATCTTGAATACTGCATGCAGATGTGGTCGACCCATCTCAAAAAAGGTATATTGGAATTGGAAGAGGTTCAGAAAAGGGCAACAAAAATTATTAGGGTTATGGAACAGCTTCCATATAAGGAGAGATTAATAATATTGGGACTTTTCAGCTTGGAAAAGAGATGACTAAGGGGGAATATGATAGAGGTCTATAAAATCATGACTGGTGTGGAGAAAGTAAATAAGGAAGTGTGTTTTACTCTTTCTCAAAACACAAGAACTAGGGGTCACCAAATGAAATTAATGGGCAGCAAGTTTAAAACAAACAAAAGGAAGTATTTTTTCACACAATGCACAATCAACATGTGGAACTCTTTGCCAGAGGATGTTGTGAAGGCCAAGACTATAAACAGGGTTCAAAAAAGAACTAGATAAGTTCATGGAGGATAGGTCCATCAATGGCTATTAGCCAGGATGGGCAGAGATGGTGTCCTAGCCTCTGTTTGCCAGAAGCTAGGAATGGGCAACAGGGGTGGATCACTTGATGATTACCTGTTCTGTTCATTCCCTCTGTGGCACCTGGCACTGGCCACTGTCGGAAGACAGGATACTGTGCTAGATGGACCTTTGGTTTGACCCAATATGGCTGTTCTTATGTTCAAAGAGCTAATTTAGTTTTACAGTCAGAGTGTTCTCTCGTGTTATTACCCAGTCCTCAGCATATGGAAAAATGTCCATATATGAAAAACATGACAGTCATCCACACTCTATCATTCCTGTACAATCCACAGGCAAATACTTGGGGAGCATTACAACTCAATAATCCCAGTAACCTAGGATATTTTTTCCCTTTATCAGCCATATTTTATACCATAGGAAGATATACTTGCTAAGAAAGGGCTGTAGACCAAAATATTTTTCTTATTGTAGCTTCTCATTCTTAGAACAAACATACTGCTGAATCATTAAATCTGCCTGTAGAACATGATAAATTTAAGTATTACAAATATAGCTGGTCAGGAGATTTCTGACTACATTATTTTTAGAAATGTTGATTAGCTTAAAGTGTTCACAAAGTGTTGGTTTCAATAAACCTCTGGATTAGTATTTTTGAGAAAAATTCTCAATCGTCAAAACATCCCATTTTGACACTTCCAAAGTGAAAAGTTTCACTTGCTGGTTTGCAATGAGTTTTCATCTTGAAATTTTAGTTTATTTATCATTTAATTTTTTCATAACAGTTTAAACTGAATCAAAACATTTGAAAATTATCAAAACAAAATGTTCCGGTCAACCTGATGAGAATTTCTTTTCAATTTTGTGAAAACTTTCAAGATTCTGACTTTTCATCCAGACGGGAAATTTTTAAATCTCATACTTGTGCAGGATAGGAAAACCACTACCCACCCAGCTCTAATGCTAAGCGCATGACTCACATGAACCTTATTGTGTGGGCTTTTTGGTTGTGAGGATAGAAATAAGTGTTTTAATAGTCTCTTTTGGCCACTCCCAGTACAAGCCTGAAATGAGAAGTATCATCTCAAAGATCCACCTGTTATGAGGCAGTAAAGTAAATAATCAAAATATGATATTTTAATCTCTATAGACATGGCATTACAGGGGCTGATTGAATAAATATTGCCCCTCGTGCCAATCATGGGATAGATGGTTTGGTCAACATCAACAAAAAATGGCCATATTCTGCCTTTTAGGTACAATCACACAAGCCCAGTGAAATATTAAGGAGGTTGTAGAAATGTAAATGAGGACAGAATTTGTCCGTTAGGTTATAAATCAAGGGACTCTTTACTCTTCTAGTCACCTCATCTCAACACTTCTAAGACCCAGTGGATGAAGCTGGGTTCCACTGATAGTGCTATCTTTGATAAAAATGACTAATTACTATCATAGCAGGAAAGGTGACAAAGTCAAGCTAGCATGGTCATGGTAACCATCATTAAATAATGAGGTGGTGATTAGCCTTTTTTCAGTTTTTCAACAAAACTCCACAAAGTCTTGAAAATGTCCACAAAAAATTCCATTTAGTTATAATGACATTTTTGGTTTAAAATGATTTTCATCAACATTTTTTTCACTAGCTATAGTAATTTTTTGGTTTTTGTTTTTTCTCTGAAAGTAGGTGTCTTAACCTATTTCTACTCTTGCAGGCATAAATTGCACAGGTCTGTAGGCAAAAAAAAAAGTGTTTTTTATTTATTATTATGAAAAACTCCCTTGAAGAAGGAGAGGAAAAATTCCCAGCATTTGCATTATTTCAACTAATGAGAAAGGAAAAATAAAATTCCTAGTAGAAGAGGTAGTACTTCCACATTTTGTTATGACTCTATTTTCATAGCTACACAAAAATGTATAGATAGTAAATGTCATCTCCCTTTCAGTCAGTACCAAGATAGTATAGTACATTTAGGTAAAAATAGATTAACTGGGATTTATTTATTTATTTGCGGAGATGTAACACTTACTGTTTTTACACAATTAAGTGAGCTGGGGAACATGAAGAGCAGTATTTTGTAATCTAGGCACAAAGCCGAAACTTTCTTCCAACAGAAGAAATATTATACATCTTTTGATTCAAGAGACAATGTCAAGTACTTTTTCATATTTTGTAACTTCTATTTTTTTATTCTCCTTTGTTTGGGAGACTCACTTGGAAAACTGAGAATAACATTTCATTCTTTGCAAGGTTTGTCCTTTCAGTCAAAAGTCCCACATTTGGCAAAATTTGATTTCTCTCCCACCTATGCCTGCTGCTGTGATTTTTACGGAACATAAGCCAAGATGTCTCTATTTTATTTACTTCCTTGTTCATTTAACAGCTTCCTTGAGAATGTCAAGTGCAGTTGTGGAACCATGGTTTAGTTAGATCACTTATCCTCCCCATGCTAACTAGCTCAGCAACAGTGTGGAAGAAAATGCTGGATTAAAGGAAAATAGATGTTACAGCTGAAATGTTCAGACATAAAGTTCCTAAGTACATTTTTATAAGCATTTGATTTATGCATAGAAGCCCATTGCTGAGTATGAACGAGTCTGCACACGCGTACAAGTATTCACATTAACCTAAACCCAGTCTGCACATGACTATGGGGATATTTTGATGCCAGACTGTGTGTGTAGAAAAGACTGGAAGCCATGACACCAGTTTGGACATCTAGGCTTTATGACCTAGACCAGGGATCGGCAAGGCCAGGCCAGTTTGTTTACCTGCCGCGTCCTTAGGTTCAGCCAACCGCTGCTCCCACTGGCTGCGGTTTGCCACTCCAGGTCCAATGGGGGTGGCAAGAAATGGCAGCCATCACATCCCTCGGCCTGCGCCGCTTCCTGCCACCCCCATTGGCCTGGAGCAGCGAACCCCGGCCAGTGGGAGCCGCAATCGGCTGAATCTGAGGATGCGGCAGGTAAACAAACTGGCCTGGCCCGCCAGGGTTTAAACTGCTTGCCACCATCTCCTTTAAAGCCCTGATAGTGAAGAAAATACAAAACATCAGGTTGTTAGATATTGTACTAAAATTGTGCAAAATACATGGGAGTGCTAGATATATTTAATCAAATGCTGTTTTACACTGCATACTGTGCTCTGTGGGAAGCCAATGCTCTTAATGTTGCGAAAGCTATGAAAGATGATTTCCTAGAGGATGTATTCAGACATGATCTGCTGAATTGTGGACAACAGGACCAGACATGCCAAACTCATGAAAAAAAACGCAGAAATTGGGCTTGTTTTTGGCTTAATTGGCTTGTGAGTTGCTTGTTGGCTAGTTTTTGGCTTGTAGCTTGTTTTTTGTTTGGCTTGTAACTTGTTGCTTGTTGTAGCTTGTTGCTTCTTTTTTTTTTTTTTTGATCGTCTCCCGGCAAGTAGGGGCAAGAGGGGGCAAAGGGCAAGCAGAGGCAAAGCGGGGAGAGAGTCGGGGTGCATAGCGGGCCCACCACAGTCCCAGATTGCACACCGGGGGGATCTAGTCACATAGAGTGTTGGGGTTTTTAGGAACTGGTTTGTTTTGGCCTTGTTTTGAAATGGGATTAGCTTGATTTTTGGCTTATTCTGAAAGTCGGGGTACTTATTTACCACATGAAAGTTGGCAACTGTGAACAGGACAACAATGAACAGGATCAAAACCAAAGCTGTGTCAGTCCAAATAAGATGGAATTACTTTATAACACAGGGAAAGAAATAGAAAAGATGAATTACTGTTGCCATAGTATCAAACTCTGAGGGTGGCAAGATCTAAGTAAAGCCTTAAAATGATAGAAAGCAGATTTACAAAGCAAATAAGAATTTGCTGATCCACTGTGCATTGTGGATGAGCTTGCATAGTGCTCAAAACCCTCTTTTTTTTTTTTTTTAAACTTTTCTCATTCTTTCAGGAAACACAAGTGCCTCTTACAATAGAGAATATATAATGTGTATTGAGAAAAGAGATTATGTGGCTGTATTGAACATATAACAAAACTACATTTTGCATTTTTGTTCATTCATATTGGAAAAGGTTTATTTACAAAAGAGAGAGAGAAAATATTGGAGCATATAAGCCTTAAAAGTGACTCACCAGGGTATAATAAAGTAGCTTTTGTAATCAATTTCACCAACGTACACCAGCTGAAGAGCCTGCCCTATATATCCAATTGTATTTTGAATATTTTGCTTTATTGGTTAATTACCAAAGTCATACTTCCAGGGAATGTGACCTGAGTAACTAACCCAACCAGCAAAATTTTAACTTCAGATTTGGAAGATTTGTAATTAACTGTTTAGGAACGATTTGAAGATCAAGAATTATTCATTGAAGAAATTGGTGTAGCTCAACCAAAAGTTATGGGCTTGATACAGGAATTATTGGGTGAGGTTCTATGGTCTGTGTTTTGTAGCTGGTCGGACTAGATGATCACAATGGTCCTATCAGATCTTAAAATCTCTCCAATTTAAAATCTATGAAAATTGTGAATATCTTTGACTAGCAAATTAACGAATTCCCAAAGAGTTTATGATCAGTTTACAAGGAGGAAAAAATGCATAATTTTAAAGATACTTAGTTCTTTCAGTATTACAACCAGAAATAATATATGAAAGTATGGTGAGTGCTTGATGCTTATTCAAAGTTTCAATTTTCTGATCTAAAGAAAGAAATGATCTTTAGCCTTCCAAAAGTCAGTGTTTGGCCAAGCTGACATTTTAAAATGGACTCATTTACTCATTCGGGCATTATATTTGGTAGGTTGTCATCACAACTAGGGAAACAAACTGCAAAATTTTTCAAGAACTCCAAATAGAGTAGTCCTCAACCTGTACGCTATGGGCCAGTTTTAGCACTTCAGGGATAGATTTTTCAAACACTCAGTACCCACAAGCAGGGCTAGATTTGCAAAATAAATGAGCATCCAGTAGCCCCCCTGGTGACACTGATGGCCATATTTCAGAGCAGCTTGGTCTCCAATGTATTTGAACTTTTGGAAAGCCAGCCTTGTGACTCAGATTCACACCCCTGAGCCTGTCTGGTTAGTTGGGCTGGGGTGGGAGGATATTGCCTGACAGACTGTAACCTGTGTATGAATGCTTTCCCTAACATACCTTCTCTGGGAGGCGAACCATAATCTGAGGATTCATGCATCAGATCCTCTAGCCCTGCTCCCTCCAATGCTTCCCAAGTCTGCCCTCTCCATGTACCAGTGAGCTGAGCACTGTACAAGAGGTTGGTACCGCCTGCATGTCCATTTCCCCCCAATCTTGCCCTCAACACTGGTTAGGCTGAAAGGGAGCCTTTCACATGAAGGAGGTAGGAGTGGGAGAAAGTTAGGTGCAAGATTTGCACCTGTGTGTAGATAGGAATTTGAGCTAGTACTTTTCCTTGTAGAGTGTTTCCAGGAGAGACTATAGCTTTCACTGTGTTAAAGGAAACATTATCAGAAAGTTAAATAACTATTAATGAAACCCATCCACAGAGCAGTGCTACAGGTCAAGCTGAAAGCAAAGACTCAGAACAACCATAACAAGTTCAATGATGTAAAAGCAAGCAGTCCAGATAGTTAGAAGTAATAAAGCAAGTCATAGACTCTATCATTTGAAGTGTTTAGGTGACTTTCATTTACCAATGCCAACCCCGCACTAACAAGATAACGCAGGACCTCAGTGAAAGGGATTATATTGTGTGATCCGGACAATTATGACCTTCTCCAGAAATTTGGGGATTATTTGTTACATTTTCAGTGTCTTGGTATTAGTTTCAGTTTTCAGAAGTTCTTCGTTTTACTTTATGGATGATGGAAAATTTTACTTCTATTACTGATTTCATTTGAAGTTGGACATGTCAGTGTATTAGAATTTTTTGCCTGAACCTCCCCCAGGTTAAAACATGCCAACAGGACTTGATGTTGATGTTAGTGATGAATATCTATATCTGAATTTCTTTTCATTGCTTTTCATTCTTAGCTGAACTGCAGCTGATTGCTCTCGTTTTATAGGCCAGATTCATCTCTGCTGGTGCAGGCAGGGGCAATTTGCAAGGGCTATTATATCCCTAGATCTGCAAATTCACCTCCAAGAAGAAGCAGTCGGTGATCATAAGTTCTATTGGCACATCTGGACACTTTTGCTAGGGAATCTCTAACTTGGTACGGCCTAGATTCAAAGCCCATTGAAGTCAATGGAAAGTCTAACTTGTAATATAAGAGCAACCTCTTCCCCTGCTCCCACTATGGGCCTTTACTGACACTGGCAGGTGAGGGGGGAAGAGAAATTGAATCTTTCAGTATGGGGTCCTATAATCCACACAGATGCATACAGGGATCTCAGAACTATTTGCACTGGCTTACAGAATGTGGTATTTATTAATAATTTGATAAGATGTATCCTTATAGCAAGTTTTTTTTTTTTAAAGAAAGTTCATTTGTCACATCTGTGCCTCCAACCTAAGTCACAGATGACTGGGTTTACTAGTGCTGTGTTGCTATAGATTTCTGAGGACCACAGGATTCAGTTCAGTTTAAGGGTCATATCCTTCCCTTGATATGGAGTTTCACTGACTTCAGTGGGGCCAAGATTTGGCCCTAGTAGGACAGGTTCAAGATTCAGCCTGACTTACATTGATGTAAACCAAAGCACTTTCAGTAGAAACCAAAAGACTTGGGAGGAGGCAGCAGTGGCAACCCCAACCTGAAGGGAGACCACAAGGGAGCTAGTGAAGCCAGAAAAGTCAATGGTGTCCAATAAGGGGAGGGGACAAATGAAAGCTATCCACTCAGGGGCTGCAACCCCAGACAGGGTGGAGGCTGCTTCACTGACGCAGACCTCGGCCAGTCTGGCTCAGTAGATGCGTAGGCTTGAAGAGGACAAATAAATAACGTCAAAAATGTGAAACATAGCTCCTCCTCCATTCCTGCCAAGACTTGAGTCTCGAGTTCTGTGTTTAATCGGCAGGAATTGATACCATCACACACATCTACAATGTGAGGAATTCAGCTCCCTCACTGCCTGAGCTGTTTGTGAGGGGATCAGCTATTTCAAGGACATGCAGGTCTCTGATCTCAGGTTCTGGCAGAAAAAAGCCATTTGGTTTCTCATTCACAGTGTCGGTCTTTGTAACTTTTATACTTTAGACAGTACTGCTTTGGGTCCTCAAACAATTTTAAGTCTTCAAGTGGCATTGTAGGCCCTGAGGGGAAAAACAAAACAAAACTGGAGTTCCCCAGTGCCACAAAAGGGTACAAAAAATTAGAATTACAAACTGAGTTTTAAGAAGAGAAAAATATCTCCAGCTGGGGTTAGGGTGGAAAAGTGTAAGTAAAATAGGTAAAAAGTAAAACAGTGTTGAAAGAGAGCTGAGCCCTGTACAGACATATTAGATAGTGCTGAATGACAAATGATAAAAAGATCAAGTTCATGTCCTTTCCAGTGCTGCAAGCAGAGGACTGAACATGCTGAGTCTGACCAAAAGCATCAGAGTACAGTAAGTCACAGGATAGTGTGAATCACTGGAGAATGATCCGCAAACAGCCCCTGCTTCCAACCCCCTTCTCCAAGAAAGCCAATTAATCAAAAGCAGGAGCTAAATTTAAGGCAGGGTGTGTGTATACAAAATCAACATGTAACATAGAAGAAATTGTGCAGGTGCTGTATGATTTGATTTGATTTGATTTGATTAGAGCTGGGCAAATGAATGATTTTTCAGTCAGTGGCAGCTCTGGAAGATAAAAAAAAAAAAAAAAAATTGGTTCAACCCAAACCAAAACCCAAAATTCCAAAAAATGTTGGCAAATCAAAAAGGTCTGTTTTGAGTCAAACAAAACATCTTAAAACAAGGCAGACAAAGGATGGGAGAGGAAACAGAAGCTATGTCTATACTTACAGCTGTAGAATAAAGGCACTATAGGTAGCTACACACCACAGTGAAAGGCAAGCTACATCCACAGTTGTCACTGCAAGTGTAACTACACCCTGCAGCGAGAGGCTCTGGTAGTGGGGAAAGGCTCTGTCAGGGGAGAGACAGCAGGGAAAGGCTCTGGCAGTAGGATCATACAGTGCTAAAACTAGCAGCATAGATATAGGAGGCACTGCTTGGGTGTGTAGAACCCGTGTAGGGTATGTAGCCTGGGGGTTAGGCATGTAGGGCTCTCTGCTCTGCTTGCCTAAGCAGTGCCTCACCATCTATTTATACCTGTGCTAGCTGGGTGTACAGTGTCTGTACTCTACACAATGCCGGAAGTGTAGACACACCAAGAGGCGCAGAGGAGTGAAGTAACTTGCCCAAAGTCATGCAGCAAGTGAGTGTCTGGGCCAGGAATAGCACCCAGTTCTCCTGACTCCCTGTCTAGTGGCCTAGCTCATTAGATCATGGGTTGTGGGTATCATAGGCTGGGGGAGGTTATGCCTCCCCAAACAGCCAGGCGGGCCCTGCCCACACTCCACCCTCAGGCCCTCCTCTGCAGCTTCCTCGTGTGGTAGCCCCAGTTGATGAGATTTAAACACAGTGAGGGATTGTCTACATAGGGACACTTGGAAAATTAATCCAAATTAACTAAAAGTGTTAATTTAAAGTGGAGTAGTTAAACCTCATTAAAGCCCTGTGTGGATGCTCACATTCAGAACTGAAGTGCCCCTAAGTGCCAGTTTATTTTATGTGACTTCCAAAGGTGAATTAAGCTAAACCAAATTAAGGCCACTTTAACTGTGCATAAGAACATCCACACAGGGTTTTAATGTGGTTTAACTAATCTGCTTTAACAGGTAATCCAAATTAATTTCCCTAAGTGTCCTTGTGTAGACAAGCCATTACAGTTAATTTATTTAAAATCCCAATAAATGTTTTTTCCATATTCCACAATTCTATTGAAAATGATCCTTGTAAAACATGCTGCACTGGATGCACCGACTAAACAAAATTTAAAAAAAATCCCTGCATGTAACAAAGAGTTAGATCTAAGCAGCGGCACTGGGTACTTCAACTGTCTAATTCATCTAAAGAATCAGTGCATGTTTTAATTATTTCATAGCAGTAACATGCATCATGGCGTTTGTTTAGGCATCTAAAAAGGCAAAGGGTTAAGCACTTTGCAAAACTTTATTTTAAGATGTTCAGTAATCTTTCTAGAGGAGAATGCCAGAAGAAGAAGCAAGTTACTGTGGATAAGATTGAGTTCCAGGCATTGGGTTGAGGAAGAGATTGTTGGAAAATACAGCAAATAGCAACATCTGTCTATTCTGGGATCATACTTAGTTTTTTCCAATACATAATTTCAGCCAGTATCAGTTGCCATTTAGTGCCATGGAACAGGAGTGGGGTTTGCTGCTGTGCTTTTACAGCTCATAGATTTCTTTTGATGAGTGCTATTATGCAAACAGTTATTTTATGGCTTGTGCCTCTGATAGGGATGTTATTTAAATTTAACTACTACCCCAATGGGTACTTACTGGGGAGGAAATGCACCTGACTTTTGACTTAGGGTATGTCTACACTACGAAATTAGTTCGAATTTATAGAAGCCGGTTTTATTGAAATCGGTTGTATACAGCCGATTGTGTATGTCCACACAATAAAATGCTCTAGGTGCTCTAGTCGGCAGACCGCGTCCACAGTACGAGGCTAGCGTCGACTTCCGGAGCATTGCACTATGGGTAGCTATCCCACAGCTATCCCACAGTTCCCGCAGTCTCTGCCGCCCCTTGGAATTCTGGGTTGAGATCCCAATGCCCGGATGATGCAAAACAGTGTCGCGGGCGGTTCTGGGTACATGTCGTCAGGCCCCTCCCTCCCCCGTCACAGCAACGGCAGACAATAGATTCGCGCCTTTTTATCTGGGTTACCTGGGTTACCTGGGTTACCTGTGCAGACAACATGGAGCCCGCTCAGCACAGCTGAGCTCACCATCACCATATGTCCTCTGGGTGCCGGCAGACGTGGGACTGCATTGCTACACAGCAGCAGCTGCTAACTGCCTTTTGGCGGTAGACGGTGCAGTAGACTGGTAGCCTTCATCGGCGATCTGGGTGCTGGCAGCCGTGGGGCTTGCCTTTTGGCAGTAAATGGTGTATTATGACTGTTAGCCGGCCTATTACAAGTCGGGTCATCGCACGTTAGCAGAGTCTTCCCTGAGCAGCAGCTCGTACAATAGGCCTGAAGACCATCGTCATACACCGCCCCGTATTTGCTGCCAAGCACCCAGAAAGATGCCGAGGGCTATCAGTCACGCTGCACCGTCGTCTTAAGATGTAAAAAATAGATTTTCTCTGTATTCATTTGCTTCCCCCTCCCTCCGTCAAATCAACGGCCTGCTAAACCCAGGGTTTTCAGTTTAATCTTTGGGGGGGACCAGTCTGTGACAGTTGTTTGTGTCTCTCCCTGATGCACAGCCACCGTTCTTTATTTTAATTCCCTGTGCCTGTACGCCATGTCGTCACTCGGCCCCCCTCCCTCCTTCCCCTAGGCCGTCAGATACTACGTTTGCGCCACAGCTCGAGCCGAGAAGCGGTTCGCGCCTTTTCTTTGAATTCTGGGTTGAGATCCCAATGCCCGGATGATGCAAAACAGTGTCGCGGGCGGTTCTGGGTACATGTCGTCAGGCCCCTCCCCCCTCGTCACAGCAACGGCAGACAATAGATTCGCGCCTTTTTACCTGGGTTACCTGTGCAGACAACATACCACGGCAAGCATGGAGCCCGCTCAGCTCAGCTGAGCTCACCGTCACCATATGTCCTCTGGGTGCCGGCAGACGTGGGACTGCATTGCTACACAGCAGCAGCTGCTAACTGCCTTTTGGCGGTAGACGGTGTAGCATGAGTGATAGCCGTGGGGCTGGCAGCCGTAGTGCTGCATTGCACCAGCCCCTTGCAGGCGATGGTATATTATGACTGGTACCCGTCGTCGTCGTACTGGTATGGCTGTCAATCATGGCCACCTGGGCAGACATGCTACTGTTTCGATGATGACGGTTACCAGTCATAATATACTATTTTCTGCCAATTGCCCAATATTGTCTGCTAAGCACCCAGAAGAGGCCGAGGGCGATGCTGGGTGCTGGCAGACGTGGGGCTGGCAGACGTGGGGCTGCATTGCTACACAGCAGCAGCCCCTTGCCTTTTGGCAGATGATGGCATATTATGATTGGTACCCATCATCGTCATACTGGTATGGCTGTCACTCATGCTGCAGCGTCGGCTGCCACCTTAAGATGTAAAAAATAGATTTGTTCTGTGTTCATTTGCTTCCCCTTCCTCCGTGAAATCAACGGCCTGCTAAGCCCAGGGTTTCCAGTTTAATCTTTGGGGGGACCATTCTGTGTGGCAGTTGTTTGTGTTTCTCCCTGTTCCTGTACCTGTACGCCATGTCGTCACTCGGCCCTCCCTCCCTCCCGCCCTCCTTCTCCTGGTCCATCAGATACTACTTTCGCGCCTTTTTTCTGACCAGGCGCCATAGCTAGCACTGGGATCATGGAGCCCGCTCAGATCACCGCGGCAATTATGAGCACTATGAACACCACGCGCATTGTCCTGGAGTACATGCAGAGCCAGAACATGCCAAGGCGAAACCCGGACCAGGCGAGGAGGCGATTGCAGCGCGGCGACGAGAGTGATGAGGAAATTGACATGGCCATAGACCTCTCACAAGGCACAGGCCCCAGCAATGTGGAAATCATGGTGTTACTGGGGCAGGTTGATACCGTGGAACGCCGATTCTGGGCCTGGGAAACAAGCACAGACTGGTGGGACCGCATCGTGCTGCAGGTATGGGACGATTCCCAGTGGCTGCGAAACTTTCGCATGCGTAAGGGCACTTTCATGGAACTTTGTGACTTGCTTTCCCCTGCCCTGAAACGCCAGGATACCAAGATGAGAGCAGCCCTCACAGTTGAGAAGCGAGTGGCAATAGCCCTGTGGAAGCTTGCAACACCAGACAGCTACCGGTCAGTCGGGAATCA
The DNA here is from genome assembly GCF_013100865.1 of Trachemys scripta elegans. Classification (NCBI taxonomy): domain Eukaryota; kingdom Metazoa; phylum Chordata; order Testudines; family Emydidae; genus Trachemys; species Trachemys scripta. Next base: position 119,188,051 of record NC_048300.1, read on the forward strand.
ATTTGGAGTGGGCAAATCTACTGTGGGGGCTGCTGTGATCCAATTTGCCAGGGCAATGAAAGACCTGGTGATAGCAAGGGTAGTGACTCTGGGCAACGTGCAGTCAATAGTGGATGGTTTTGCTGAAATGGGATTCCCAAACTGTGGCGGGGCCATAGACGGAACCCATATCCCTATCTTGTCACCGGAGCACCAAGCCACCGACTACATAAACCGCAAGGGGTACTTTTCAATGCTGCTGCAAGCCCTGGTGGATCACAAGGGACGTTTCACCAACATCAACGTGGGATGGCCGGGAAAGGTACATGATGCTCGCGTCTTCAGGAACTCTGCTCTGTTTCGAAAGCTGGAGGAAGGGACTTTCTTCCCGGACCAGAAAGTGACCATTGGGGATGTTGAAATGCCTATCGTGATCCTTGGGGACCCAGCCTACCCCTTAATGCCATGGCTCATGAAGCCATACACAGGCAGCCTGGACAGGAGTCAGGACCTGTTCAACTACAGGCTGAGCAAGTGCCGAATGGTGGTGGAATGTGCATTTGGACGTTTAAAAGCGCGCTGGCGCAGCTTACTGACTCGCTCAGACCTCAGCGAAAAGAATATCCCCATTGTTATTGCTGCTTGCTGTGCGCTCCACAATATCTGTGAGAGTAAGGGGGAGACATTTATGGCGGGGTGGGAGGTTGAGGCAACTCGCCTGGCCGCTGATTACGCGCAGCCAGACACCAGGGCGGTTAGAGGAGCACAGCAGGGCGCGGTGCGCATCAGAGAAGCTTTGAAAACGAGTTTTGTGACTGGCCAGGCTACTGTGTGAAACTTCTGTTTGTTTCTCCTTGATGAACCCTCCAACCCCCCCCCCCGACCCGGTTCACTCTACTTCCCTGTAAACCAACCACCCCACCCCACCCTCCCCTCCCCTCCCGCTTGCAGAGGCAATAAAGTCATTGTTTTTTCACATTCATGCATTCTTTATTAGTTCCTTACAGAGGTAGGGGGATAATTGCCAAGGTAGCAGGGATGGGTGCGGGAGGAGGGATGGAAAAGGACACACTGCATTTTAAAACTTTAACTCTTATTGAAGCCCAGCCTTCTGATGCTTGGGCGATCATCTGGGGTGGAGTGACTGGGTGGACGGAGGCCCCCCCACCGTGTTCTTGGGCGTCTGGGTGACGAGGCTATGGAACTTGGGGAGGAGGGCTGTTGGTTACACAGGGGCTGTAGCGGCGGTCTCTGCTCCTGCTGCCTTTCCTGCAACTCAACCATACGCTCGAGCATATCACTTTGATGCTCCAGCAGACGGAGCATTGCCTCTTGCCGTCTGTCTGCAAGCTGACGCCACCTATCGTCTTCAGCCCGCCACCTCTCCTCTCGTTCATGTTGGGCTTTTCTCATCTCCGACATTGACTGCCTCCACGCATTCTGCTGTGCTCTATCAGCGTGGGAGGACATCTGCAGCTCCGTGAACATCTCGTCCCTCGTCTTACGTTTTCTCTTTCTAATGTTCACGAGCCTCTGCGAAGGAGAAACATTTGCAGCTGGTGGAGGAGAAGGGAGAGGTGGTTAAAAAAGACACATTTTAGGGAACAATGGGTACACTCTTTCATTACAAGGTCGCATATTTCGGCTTGCAGGCAGCCATCGTAGGCCACAGTGTTTTGGCTTATTTAACCTTCTTAACATGCGGGAAAGGTTGCAAACAGCAGCGCATTTCCCATCTCAAGGATGAATTGGGTTGTCCATTTAAAATGGGGTTTCAATGTAAAAGGAGGGGGCTGCGGTTTCCCGGTTAACATGCGGCACAAACACAAGTAAACCCCCCCCCCCCCACACACACACACACGATTCTCTGGGATGATCACTTCACCCCTCCCCCCCACCGCGTGGTTAACAGCGGGGAACATTTCTGGTCCGAATAGCAGGAACGGGCGCCTCTGAATGTCCCCCTTAATAAAATCACCCCATTTCAACCAGGAGAGCTTTCTGGAGATGTCCCTGGAGGATTTCCGCTCCATCCCCATACACGTTAACAGACTTGCTTGCTTTTTTTTTGTAATGTTTACAAATATTTACAAAGTTACACTCACCAGAGGTCTCCTGTGTGCCCTGAGGGTCTTGGGTGAGTTCGGGGGTTACTGGTTCCAGGTCCAGTGTCACAAACATATCCTGGCTGTTGGGGAAACCGGTTTCTCCACTTCCTTGCTGCTGTGAGCTACCTACAGTACCTCCATCGTCATCTTCCTCGTTCCCCGAACCGTCTTCCCTGTGAGTTTCTCCAGTGAGAGAGTCATAGCACACGGTTGGGGTAGTGGTGGCTGCACCCCCTAGGATCGCATGCAGCTCCGCGTAGTAGCGGCAAGTTTGCGGCTCTGCCCCGGACCTTCCGTTTGCTTCTCTGGCTTTGTGGTAGGCTTGCCGTAGCTCCTTAATTTTCACGCGGCACTGCTGTGTGTCCCTGTTATGGCCTCGGTCCTTCATGGCCTTGGAGATCTTTTCTAATACTTTTCCATTTCTTTTACTGCTACGGAGTTCAGCTATCACTGCTTCATCTCCCCATATGGCGAGCAGATCTCGTACCTCCCGTTCGGTCCATGCTGGAGCTCTTTTGCGATCCTGGGAGGACTCCATGACGGTTACCTGTGCTGATGAGCTCTGCGTGGTCACCTGTGCTCTCCACGCTGGGCAAACAGGAAATGAAATTCAAACCTTCGCGGGTCTTTTCCTGTCTACCTGGTCAGTGCATCTGAGTTGAGAGCGCTGTCCAGAGCGGTCACAATGAAGCACTGTGGGATAGCTCCCGGAGGCCAATAACATCGAATTCCGTCCACACTACCCCAATTCCGACCCGCAAAGGCCGGTTTTATCGCTAATCCCCTCGTCGGAGGTGGTGTAAAGAAACCGGTTTAAAGGGCCCTTTAAGTCGAAAGAAAGGGCCTCGTTGTGTGGACGTGTCCAGGCTTAATTCGGTTTAACGCTGCTAAAGTCGACCTAAACCCGTAGTGTAGACCAGGCCTTAGGCATGCCTCTTAGTCCTGCTCATTCTTCTAGTACCCATAACCTCTCTTTGTCTTTCTGTCTCTCAACCATCCTTCCCTTTCCCACAGTTGGCCACGGCTGATTCAGATAATGTTGCTAAAACCTCAGCCACAGTGGGTGCCAAGATTGTTGGTGCCCACCCCTCTAGGCACAGCTCAAAGTAATAATGAGATATCTACCATTCCAGCTTCGCTGACACCTGATGTGGGCTAGGAAGCTGCTTTGTGCTCACAGAGCTTTACAGAGATAACCTGAGACTCACCAGCTTGGACACATTCACAAAGGGATCCAAATCCATCCCCCATCCATTGAGAGAGAGTGTGATGGGGAGAGGGGCATGCACTGAATCTTGAGCCTTGCTGATGAAGTCCTAATTGAATGTCTTTTCAGGGGCCTCAGTTTTGTCTGAACCAGCCCTGGAACTGGTATTTCTCAGGCTATGTCTAGCTGTACCATTGCAGCTGTGCCGCTGTAAGGTCTCCCATGTAGCTGTTCTATGCCGGCAGGAGAGAGCTCTCCTATCAGCATAATTAAACCACCCCCAATGAGCAGAGGTGGCTGTGTTGGTGGGAGAGCTGGCACTTTCGTTGGTGAAACTTATGTTGGTTGGGGTGTGGTTTTTTTCATACCTGTGACCGACAAAAGTTTTACCGAAAAAAGTGCTAGTGTAGACAAAGCCTAAGTAAGTGAGCTGTCATTTGTATGTCACAGAATACAAACAATTCAGCATGTAATGTATTTCCTGCAAACACAGGGTAAGAATACAACAGAATTCATGTAGACATCATAGCTGGACACACCCTTAAAAACAGGATCTGCAGTCTAACTGCATAGAAACAAGTGACTAAGCCTCTGCGAAGGTGACCAATAGCTGACCTCCAATTGAGGCACAGCAGAGAAAAAGCTTAATTGTATTTTCAATATTTACTGTAGAATGAAGCAGCTTCAAAACCATATTTAGCTGCAAGATAAAGTCTTTCAAATGGTGTTCAGTGAAATCCCATTCCAACAGCAATTGATTCTGAAAATGTGATGTGCCATAACTGCAGTTACACTGAGTCCCGAAGTGCTATGCTGAGCAGTTCTGTACTGAAGTGGAGAATGATTCGTTTACAGATTCCGTATTAAATTTGGAGCAGTGGAGAAAAATGTGGTCTAACAAACGCCAAAAAAAAAAAAAAAAAACCCCACAGGAGCCTTTTCTTTACACATTTTCTGTAGTGAAACCTCCACTTGAAGAGGACAAGGTGAGTCTTTGGTTGACGTTACTACACCAATACATTTGGGCCTGGACCCTGCTTTGTAATTGAAGATGCCATACCATAACTCTACCTCTGGCTCCATTCATGACCATACAGAAATCATTCAAACATCCAGATAATATTTATCTCCAAACACCTGAGGTCCTTAATCCACCATCATTTTTGGCCTAAAAATTTACTGGGCCTGATTCTGATGTCAATGGCACTGGTGTAAATTGGGAGTAACTGCACTTAAGTTGGTAGGTTTTAAATTGATTCTCACTCGTGTAAGTACCACCTGAATCAAGCTCAATGAGTATAAAGAGGATTTCTCTATTTCCTATCATTTTATGCCACCGTAGATGCATGTTAACATCTAAACATAGCTGTTCACCTTGCAGTCAATAGTCTCCCATTCATGTATATTGTTGAATTTGGGCCCTAATGTACAATCAAAATTAACAGATGTGTCTTGGGAGGAAAGGGAGAGCACTGCTCTGAGACAGGACTCCCTGCTGCTGGGCATTTACTATGACACATAACTTCCCCTGGGGCTTGGTTTTGCTGTTTAACTGCTTCCTTACTGTAAATATCACTGAGGTTGGATGGTTTGGTTTGGTTTTTTCCCTTCCCACAGGAAGATATTTTTGACTGTGACTGTTTAGTTTAATGTGCCTTGTTCCACAGGGAAGTGGAGACAGAGAAAGCAAAAGGCTTTTGTTGAATACACCAACTAACCTCTGTTACTCGTTTTTTCCTCTGGGTTGTCTGGCCAAAGCTGACCCCTCGTGCTCCAGCTATAACAACTGCTATTGAATCATAGAATCATAGAATATCAGGATTGGAAGGGACCTCAGGAGGTCATCTAGTCCAACCCCCTGCTCAAAGCAGGACCAATTCCCAACTAAATCATCCCAGCCAGGGCTTTGTCAAGCCGGGCCTTAAAAACCTCTAAGGAAGGAGATTCCACCACCTCCTTAGGTAACGCATTCCAGTGCTTCACCACCCTCCTAGTGAAATAGTGTTTCCTAATATCCAACCTAGACCTCGCGCACTGCAAGTTGAGACCATTGCTCCTTGTTCTGTCATCTGCCACCATTGAGAACAGCCGAGCTCCATCCTCTTTGGAACCCCCCTTCAGGTAGTTGAAAGCAGCTATCAAATCCCCCCTCATTCTTCTCTTCTGGAGACTGAACAATCCCAGTTCCCTCAGCCTCTCTTCATAAGTCATGTGCTCCAGATCCCTAATCATTTTTGTTGTCCTCCGCTGGACTCTTTCCAATTTTTCCACATCCTTCTTGTAGCGTGGGGCCCAATACTGGACACAGTACTCCAGATGAGGCCTCACCAATGTCGAATAAAGGGGAACGATCACGTTCCTCGATCTGCTGGCAATGCCCCTACTTATACAGCCCCAAATGCCGTTAGCCTTCTTGGTAACAAGAGCACACTGTTGACTCATATCCAGCTTCTCATCCACTGTGACCCCTAGGTCCTTTTCTGCAGAACTGCTACCTAGCCATTCGGTCCCTAGTCTGTAGCTGTGCATGGGATTCTTCCGTCCTAAGTGCAGGACTCTGCACTTGTCCTTGTTGAACCTCATCAGGTTTTTTTCTGCCCAATCCTCTAATTTGTCTAGGTCCCTCTGTATCCGATCCCTACCCTCTAGTGTATCTACCACGCCTCCTAGTTTAGTGTCATCTGCAAACTTGCTGAGAGTGCAGTCCACACCATCCTCCAGATCATTAATAAAGATATTAAACAAAACCGGCCCCAGGACCGACCCTTGGGGCACTCCACTTGAAACCGGCTGCCAACTAGACATGGAGCCATTGATCACTACCCGTTGAGCCCGACGATCTAGCCAGCTTTCTATCCACCTTACAGTCCATTCATCCAGCCCATACTTCTTTAACTTGGTGGCAAGAATACTGTGGGAGACAGTATCAAAAGCTTTGCTAAAGTCAAGAAATAACACATCCACTGCTTTCCCCTCATCCACAGAGCCAGTTATCTCATCATAGAAGGCAATTAGGTTAGTCAGGCACGACTTCCCCTTCGTGAATCCATGCTGACTGTTCCTGATCACTTTCCTCTCCTCTAAATGTTTCATAATTGATTCCTTGAGGACCTGCTCCATAATTTTTCCAGGGACTGAGGTGAGGCTGACTGGCCTGTAGTTCCCCGGATCCTCCTTCTTCCCTTTTTTAAAGATGGGCACTACATTAGCCTTTTTCCAGTCATCTGGGACCTCCCCCGATCGCCATGAGTTTTCAAAAATAATGGCTAATGGCTCTGCAATCTCACCCGCCAACTCCTTTAGCACCCTCGGATGCAGCGCATCCGGCCCCATGGACTTGTGCACGTCCAGTTTTTCTAAATAGTCCCGAACCACTTCTTTCTCCACAGAGGGCTGGTCACCTTCTCCCCATGCTGTACTGCCCAGTGCAGCAATCTGGGAGCTGACCTTGTGCGTGAAGACAGAGGCAAAAAAATCATTGAGTACATTAGCTTTTTCCACATCGTCGGTCACTAGGTTGCCTCCCTCATTCAGTAAGGGGCCCACACTTTCCTTGATTTTCTTCTTGTTGCTAACATACCTGAAGAAACCCTTCTTGTTACTCTTAACATCTCTTGCTAACTGCAACTCCAAGTGTGATTTGGCCTTCCTGGTTTCACTCCTGCACGCCTGAGCAATATTTTTATACTCCTCCCTGGTCATTTGTCCAATCTTCCACTTCTTATAAGCCTCTTTTTTGCATTTAAGATCAGCAAGGATTTCACTGTTTAGCCAAGCTGGTCGCCTGCCATATTTACTATTCTTTCTACACATCGGGATGGTTTGTTCCTGCAACCTCAATAAGGATTCTTTAAAATACAGCCAGCTCTCCTGGACCCCTTTGCCCTTCATGTTATTCTCCCAGGGGATCCTGCCCATCTGTTCCCTGAGGGAGTCAAAGTCTGCTTTTCTGAAGTCCAGGGTCCATATTCTGCTGCTCTCCTTTCTTCCTTGTGTCAGGATGCAGAGCAGGGGCTGGAGCAGCATGCCCCAAATTTCCTGGTGCCCTATGCAGCTGCGCACTTTGCATATGGGATGGCCCTGCCTGTTGTTACATTGCAAACTTATGTTGGTATAACTACGTTGCTCAAGACAGGGTGTGGAAAATCCACACACCCGCAAGCAATGCAGTTATAGCAGCATAACTGTCAGTGTAGACAGTGCTATATCAATGGGAGAAAGTCTCCCGTTGGCATAGGTGACACCTTCACTAGGCACTACTGAAGCTTTGCTGCTGAAGCACTATAAGGCCTGGTCTACAGTACGAGGTTAGGTTGAATTTAGCAGCGTTAAATCGAATTAAGCCTGGACACATCCACACGACGAAGCCCTTTTTTTCGACTTAAAGGGCCCTTTAAACTGGTTTCTTTACTCCACCTCTGACGAGGGGATTAGCACTGAAATCGGCCTTTGCGGATTGGATTTGGGGTAGTGTGGACGGAATTCGATGTTATTGGCCTCCGGGAGCTATCCCACAGTGCTTCATTGTTTACCGCTCTGGACAGCACTCTCAACTCAGATGCACTGACCAGGTAGACAGGAAAAGCCCCGCGAACTTTTGAATTTCATTTCCTGTTTGCCCAGCGTGGAGAGCACAGGTGACCACGCAGAGCTCATCAGCACAGGTAACCATGATGGAGTCCCAGGATCACAAAAGAGCTCCAGCATGGACCAAACGGGAGGTACGGGATCTGCTCGCCATATGAGGAGACGAATCAGTGCTAGCTGAACTCCGTAGCAGTAAACGAAATTGCAAAATATTAGAAAAAGTCTCAAAGGCCATGAAGGACAGAGGCTATAACAGGGACGCACAGCAGTGCCATGTGAAAATTAAGGAGCTAAGGCAAGCCTACCACAAAGCCAGAGAGGCAAACGGAAGGTCAGGGGCAGAGACGCAAACATGCCGATTCCACACGGAGCTGCATGCCATGCTAGGGGGTGCAGCCACCACTACCCCAACCGTGTGCTTTGACTCCATCAATAGAGAATCATGCAACAGGGAAGCGGGTTTGGGGTACGAGGAAGATGATGATGAAGACAATGAAGATAGCTCATAGCAAGGAAGCGGAGAAACCGGTTTCCCCAACAGCCAGGATATGTTTATCACCCTGGACCTAGAACCAGTAACCCCCAAACTCACCCAAGGCGTGCTCCCAGACCCTGAGGTCACACAAGGGACCTCTGGTTAGTGTACCTTTGTAAATATTACACATGGTTTAAAAGCAAGCCTTTTTAATGATTAATGATTAATTTGCCCTGGCAATCGCGGCCAGTACAGCTACTGGAAAAGTCTGTTAACGTGTATGGGGATGGAGCGGAAATCCTCCAGGGACATCTCCAGAAAGCTCTCCTTCATGTACTCCCAAGCCTTTGCAAAAGGTTTCTGGGGAGGGCTGCCTTATCCCGTCCACCATGGTAGGACACTTTACCACGCCAGGTCAGTAGCATGTAGTCTGGAATCATTGCATAACAAAGCATGGCAGCATATGGTCCTGGTGTTTGCTGGCATGCAGACAACATCCATTCCTTATCTCTCTTTGTTATCCTCAGGAGAGTGATATCATTCACGGTCACCTGGTTGAAATGGGGTGATTTTATTAAGGGGACATTCAGAGGTGCCCATTCCTGCTCGGCTGAACAGAAATGTTCCCCGCAGTTAGCCACCTGGTGCGGGGGAGGGGTGAAGTGATCATCCCAGAGAATTGGGTGTGTGTGTGGGGGGAGTAGTTGGGTTTGTGCTGCATGTTAACCTGGAAACCGCAGCCCCTCCTTTTACATTGCAAACCCATTTTAACGGGCCAACCCAACGGGTGCTTGGTATGGGAAATGAGGGTGCTACTGTTTGAAACCATTCCCACATGTTAAGAAGGTTAAAAAAGCCAAAAGACTGTGGCTTACCATGGCTGCCTGCAAGCCGAATTCTGTTGCCTGGCACTGCGTGAGTGATCTCTCACACCAAACCGGCAGGCCCTCAATATAAGAGGAAAAATGCGACCTTGTAATGAAAGCACATGTCCTGTGTAATATGAACAGCAAACTTTAATGTGAAAGGGTGTACCCATTGTTCTCTAAAATGTGTCTTTTTTTAACCACCTCTCCCTTCTCCTCCACCAGCTGCAAATGTTTCTCCTTCACAGAGGCTAGTGAAGATTAGAAGGAGAAAACAGCAGACTCAGGAAGATATGTTCTCAGAGCTCCAGATGTCCTCCCACACTGACAGAGCACAGCAGAATGTGTGGAGGCAGTCAATAGCAGAGTGCAAAAAAGCACAATATGAATGAGAGGAGAGGTGGTGGGCTGAATCACGGGCTGAAGAGAGCAAGTGGCGGGCTGAAGAGGATAGGTGGTATCAGCTTGCTGACAGAAGGCAAGAGTCGATGCTCCGGCTGCTGGAGCATCAAACTGAAATGCTCCAGCGTATGGTTGAGCTGCAGGAAAGGCAGCAGGAGCAGAGACCACCACTACAGCCCCTGTGTAACCAACAGCCCCTTCCCAAGTTACATTGCCCCTCCTTACCCTGACGCCCAAGAACACGGTGGGGGGGCCTCCGGCCACCCAGCCACTCCACCCCAGATGATTGCCCAAGCATCAGAAGGCTGGCCTTCAATAAGTGTTAAAGTTTTAAAGTTTTAAACTGCAGTGTGTCCTTTTCCTTCCCTTCTCCTCCACCCCTCTCGGGCTACCTTGGCAGTTATCCCCCTAGTTGTGTGATGAATTAATAAAGAATACATGAATGTGAAGTAACAATGCCTTTATTGCCTCTGCAAGCGGTGGTCAAAGGGGGGAGGGTAAGGTGGTTAGTTTACAGGGAAGTCGAGTGAACCGGGGGTGGGTTCATCAAGGAGAAACAAACAGAAATTTCACACCGTAGCCTGGCCAGTCACAAAACTGGTTTTCAAAGCTTCTCTGATGTGCACCACACCCTGCTGTACTCTTCTAACTGCCCTGGTGTCTGGCTGTGTGTAATCAGTGACCAGGCGATTTGCCTCAACCTCCCACCCCGCCATAAATGTCTACCCCTTACTCTCACAGATATTGTGGAGTGCACAGCAAGCAGCAATAACAATTGGAATATTGGCTTCGCTGAGGTCTATCCGAGTCAGTAAACTGCGCCAGCGCGCTTTTAAACATCGAAATGCACATTCTACCACCATTTGGCACTTGCTCAGCCTATAGTTGAACAGGTCCTGACTACTGTCCAGGCTGCCTGTGTACGGCTTCATGAGCCATGGCATTAAGGGGTAGGCTGGGTCCCCAAGGATAACGATAGGCGTTTCAACATCCCCAACGGTTATTTTCTGGTCCGGGAAGAAAGTCCCTTCCTCCAGCTTTTGAAACAGACCAGAGTTCCTGAAGACGCGAGCATCATATACCTTTCCTGGCCATCCCACGTTGATGTTAGTGAAACGTCCCTTGTGATCCACCAGGGCTTGCAGCAGCATTGAAAAGTACCCCTTGCGGTTTATGTACTCGGTGGCTTGGTGCTCCAGTGACAAGATAGGGATACGGGTTCCGTCTATCGTCCCACCACAGTTTGGGAATCCCATTGTAGCAAAGCCATCCACTATGACCTGCACGTTTCTCAGAGTCACTACCCTTGATATCAGCAGGTCTTTGATTGCGTTGGCTACTTGGATCACAGCAGCCCCCACAGTAGATTTGCCCACTGCAAATTGATTCCCGACTGACCAGTAGCTGACTGGCGTTGCAAGCTTCAAAAGGGCTATCGCCACTCGCTTCTCAACTGTGAGGGCTGCTCTCATCCTGGTATTCTGGTGCTTCAGGGCAGGGGAAAGCAAGTCACAAAGTTCCATGAAAGTGCCCTTTCGTATGTGAAAGTTTCGCAGCCACTGGGAATCGTCCCATACCTGCAACACGATGCGGTCCCACCAGTCTGTGCTTGTTTCCCGGGCCCAGAATCGGCGTTCCATGCCATGAACCTGCCACATTAACACCATGATTTGCACATTGCTGGGGCCTGTACTTTGTGAGATGTCTATGGCCATGTCAATTTCCTCATCACTCTCGTCGCCACGCTGCAATCGCTGCAATCGCCTCCTCACCTGGTTTTGCTTTGGCATATTCTGGCTCTGCATATACTCTAGGACAATGCGCGTGGTGGTCATAGTGCTCATAATTGCTGCGGTGATCTGAGCGGGTTCCATGATCCCAGTGCTATGGCGTCTGGGCTGAAAAAAGGCGCAAAACTATTGTCTGACGGAGGGAGGGGAATTAAAATCAACAAAGGTGGCTGTGCATCAGGGAGAAACACAAACAACTGTCACACAGAATGGCCCCCCCAAAGATTGAACTCAAAACCCTGGGTTTACCAGGCCGTTGATTTCACGGAGGGAGGGTGAAGCAAATGAATACAGAACAAATCTGGTCCATCTATTTTTTACATCTTAGGCTGGCAGCAGACGGTGCAGCATGACTGATAGCCATCGGCATCTTCTGGGTGCTTGGCAGAAGATGCTGTATTATGACTGCTAGCCATCATCGTCAAGACGGTTCAATAGGACTGCCGGCAGGACTGAGTCTCCAGGAGACAAAACATGTCTGCCCAGGTGCCTCTGACCGAACTCTCTGAGGAGTACGACGACGACGGATACCAGTTGTAATACACCATCCACTGCCAAAAGGCAAGGAGCTGATGTTGTATAGCAATGCAGACCCACGTCTGCCAGCACCCAGATAGCCGATGACGGCTACCAGTCATACTGCACTGTCTACTGCCAAAAGGCAATTATCTGCTGCTGTGTAGCAATGCAGTACCACGTCTGCTGGCACCCAGATGACATATGGTGACTGTGAGCTGAGCTGAGCTAAGCGGGCTCCGTGCTTGCCGTGGTATGTTGTCTGCACATGTAACCCAGGTAAAAAGGGGCGAATCAATTGTCTGCCGTTGCTCTGAAGGAGGGGCCTGACGACATGTACCTAGAACCCCCCGCGACACTGTTTTGCATCATCAGGCATTGGGATCTCAACCCAGAATTCCAATGGGCGGCGGAGACTGCAGGAACTGTGGGATAGCTACCCACAGTGCAACGCTCCGGAAGTTGACACTAGCCTCGGTACTGTGGACGCGGTCCGTCGACTTAATGCACTTAGAGCATTTTATGTGGGGACACTCACAATCGACTGTATAAAACCGATTTCTCTAAAACCGGCTTCTATAAATTCGACCTAATTTCGTAGTGTAGACATACCCTAAGTGTAGACAAGCCCTAAGTCACCAACCTAAATGTAAAATGTAAATTAATGTAAAATTAATGTGTATATTAAAAAAGTATTAAACATTGCTGTCCTCTGGATGGGATTCTGAACTGATCATTCAGCTAGCCACTCTGCAAAAGTGTAAACAGTTACAGCTTTTCTGATTTTTTTGTTTATTGATTGAGTATTGCATTGCATTGCAATTAAATCCTTTCTCTCCCCCTCCCACACTCCAGCAAACCTATTGAGGATACGACAAAAAGCTATTTGGCAGCTAGCCACTTTGACAAGCTGTGTGATGTGTTCAGCAGTTTAGTTGATTTACACTGTTTATACTGTTGGAAGTTGCCAAACTTTTTGTCATTTGGTGTAATATAGTGTTTGCGCCTTTAACGATTTTTTTCTTCCATAAAAAGATTTTTATTTTGCTCACTAGGGTTATAATTTGAAGGTATAATTAGCATCTTGTTAATTGTCAATAATTAAACATGTCATTGAGAGAGCTCTTGCACGGGGCATGTGATTCATTTACCAGAATTTCCTCAAGCCAGTGTTGGGAGATCCCTAATGAACGGAGAATAAAACAGGAATGGATGTAATGATATAAATTAAATATGTGAACACATATAAACAATCTAAATTTAAATCCAACAGACCACCACATAGGAATGCACTCTGCAACATGAAAAAAAAAAGCCTCTGATACCAAAAATCTCAGGATTGCGGCTCTCTGATGCTTCAAGCTTTGAATTCAATGTCTTTTGTCAATTTGGTGTAATAGTTAAAGCTTATGCCCAGTCTCAGAAATGTATAATGGGCAAAAAATTAATAACTATTCATGTTGCAATGTTATATGTCATTGCGGTGTCACCCTATGTGGGTCTGCATATGGGCATAAGGATTTACTTTGCAGGTTTAGCACCACACACTGTAAAAACAGAGCGTTATCCTCAGCTACTCCTCACCCATGCTACATTTTTATGGGCCAAATTCACCACTGTTGTAACTCAGCATAAATCCTAGGTTGTGCAGTGCAAATGTATGTTCAGACCAGATGAATGCACAGTGAACTACTGTGATCTTGCTCACAAAGCATCAATGTATGTTTTCTTTATAAGGATGTCCACCTCAAAGTGTGGAACACTGCATTCAGATCTTGGGCCAGCTTCATAAGGTGGGGTATGGGGTATGGCTCCTTTGCACGGCTCAGGTGGTGCAAAGGTGAGTAAATATAGCAGCAAATGCCCAGCAGAGAATTCCCCTGACAGAGCAGAATTCCCTGTTGAGTGCATCTGCATTGCAACTGGTCTCTGCTGTGCCCTGCTCTTGGTGTTAAAAGTATGGTGAGGGGCCAAAGGCTGTTTCGGGGACAGACAGCAGGTATCTAAAAGAGGAATGTTAGAACATGGTGAGTTCAACCTGCTGTAGAAAAGATTATGCCCCAAACAATAGCAAATATTCAAACAGCCATTGGTTTATTTTTGAAACTGTGAATTGTGAACTTTTTTTGTAAATGTTAGCAAAAATTTATATTTGTCCACACATTCACAGCAAAAGATTAGTATGTGCTAATCATTATTCACTCATCTTCAGTTGTTATTCTCAGGTTTTAAATGGTTCAGTCATAAAAACATGGAGTGGGACCAGTGCCATGTGTCTTATGTGACTGATCACACGCCATGAATCATGAACTCTTAAAGTGAACAGTTCACCACCATTCTATAGGCTGGAATTTATGGATAAATAATACGCAAAGAGAAGAAGTGGCTAAATTCATTGGCCAATTTATTTGTCATGAAAAATTCAATCAGCTGTTTTCAAAGCTTAGAAAAAAATAGAAACTCCACTTTTCATAATTTTTTTTGTAGCAGAGATCTTAAAGTTCCAAAGGGACTTAAGAACAGAAAGCTCATTACTTTTAATAGTACTTGTGCTACTTAATCATTTAGGCACTTTTGAAAATCTCCATCTTTTTTTATTAGTTTTAAGGCTAAATATGGATTCTGATATGTTAATAGAAGATACTGAAATTTAAACCAGGATCTTTTAGAGCTTTTGGATTTCCTTCAGAAAAACTGGATTTGTAAGCATGGACTTAAACTTCAGTAAGGAATGGGATATTTGATGGTGAATAGCATTTTGATGATTTATTATGTATTTAAAGTTTTAAGCATCTGTTATCTTAATATGTAGGTGATATTTTAAAAAGAACAAACTTTGGGCCTGATCCTGCAATCCTTCTGTGGTGGAAAGAAGCTTCTTGAATATTTAAGAGTAATGAGTTTTGCTTGTTTGTGGTGACACAGAAAAGTGCTGGATCACAATCGCACTTCGTTTTAAACCTCCTACACAGGAGAAATTCTGATCTGATTGAATCATGCATAGCGTATTAAGATGGCATCCCGGTTCATTGCAGCGTTTTACCGGAATCTGGCAAAAATACTCTGAGTTTAGTGACTCAGATGACCCATCTCCATAGTTCCCCAAAGGAACATCTTGCAATTTGCAGAGGTCTCTTCCTACACTACCACAATATCCATCCCTGGAATGTGCTAAACTATGTGTTTTTCCTGCTTTGACAAAACTCCCAGATTTTTATTGCCACATTGTTCATCCATTCTGATATGGTATCTCTTAGCCTGAAAAAACAGCATACTCCAGTGCTGTTGTTTGACAGAACCTGGACATGGGTGCCTGGAGATATCTGTAAACTGTTTAGAGCTTTCAAGACTAAGAAGCTCAAACTTGTTTATGCTTCATGGAATTTCTCACTAATCCCATAATCCACTCATGATCTAGTAAGCAAAGGAAGTGCCCTGGCCTGGCTTGCAGGAGTCTGCCTTCAGGCTTCCTGGAATGGTCAAGTCTGGGAAGGTGTGGGGATCTAGTAGCAGCAGGATCCCCTCCACAACATAGGACAAGTAAATCCAAGTTGCAGGAGGTCCCTTAGGTTATGAGTCCCTCAGATGTGGTAGTAACAGAATGTCTGAGTTACTGGGTTGAACCGCCTAGAAGGATGGAAATTCTGAGTCCTTCTTATTAGGAAAGACAGGCTTCCTACAAAAAGAGGGTCAATCTGGGATGCCCATAGCAATGCAGTGCCCTGGACTCCTAGGTCTTTACTCCCAAAGATACCACAATGTCACCTATTGCAGATAGGATGTCTAGATTAGTATGTGCAATAAGCCGAAAGATTTTCAGGAGGAGGAGGAGAAAGAGGAGAAGGAAGTTTATAAAAAGAAGCAGACTCAAATTAAAAGGATAATTAGATGAGAAAAAATATGTTGAATTGCAAAAAGTTTTCACCTGCTATGATACGATTCCTTATAAATACTAGCAGCAGCAAAAGAAATAGAGAAAACGGAACCTCTTGAAATGATAGAGGAAATAGAGACAGGGAGAAGGGAATGAAAAAAACTTGTAAAACTGAGATTTGAATAATTTAAGTGACTACGGAGTAAATAGAAAATAAATGTAAATGTAGACAGATGCAAAATAACAAACCTGCAGGGTGCATATTAAACAGAAATGTCAGGCAGCACAATAACCAAGAAAAGGATTCTGGGATAATTTTGGAAACACTCTCAAAACAAACCACCAACCCAATGTCTGACAGTAGTAATAATGGCAAAGATACTATAGGGAGGACTCAACATAGGAATAAAATGAAGAGAGGTAATATTATGATTTGACAAGGTCCTGGTTAAAAGGGCTTGGAACCATAGGTCCCAATCCAGCAAAGCACTTCAGCATGTGCTGCATACCTTCAATCATGTGTGTGACCAAACTGAAATCTTCTTAATGTGCACCTTCTAGTTTGATTTCTCAATGGGAGTACTCATGCCAACAATGTTATGCACGTACTTAAGTGCCTGGCTGGAGCATGGCCATGGGGTTGAATTTTGGTTACCTTTCTGCAGGAAGGAATACAAAGAAGGGGCAACCAGGATGGGTACAGGTTTAAGACTATTTCTTCAGAGGATGACTAAGCACACTAGTTGATTCTCACAATAAAGAGAGCTGATAGTGAAGAACGGGGCAAAGTGTTTCCAATGGCAAAGGATTTCAGTACTCAGAGGAAACAAGCTAAAACTCAGAAAACAACAATTGTTGTAATTATTATTCTCTATTTATTTGCAATAGCACCTACAATGTGCTAAGCTCTTTCTAGAAACTTAAGAAACATGGCCCCTGCTCTGGGGAGCTTCATAGATTTAAAGGCCAAAAGGGACCATTAGATCTGTATATCACAGATCATTATATTTCACCCAATAACCCTAAGCTGAATACAATAACATGGATTAGACTAAAACATTTCAGCCCACAGGAGACTAAACTGATGTATGTCACAGGCAGAGAACAGGAAAGAACAAGGTGCCAAGGTACCAAGGGCCAAAGCCCCTGCAGTGGCAGGGACTTGATATGGTGTGGTATGCCCAGATGTTCCTGGCAGGTGATCAGTGCTACAAAGGAAGGTGAAACCTCTACAGATCTCTGCTAATCTGACATGAGGAAAAATTCCTACCCAGCCTGAATCTAGTGATCAGTTTGATCCTGAATATGAGAGCAAGACACTCCAGATAAGCACCCAAGAAAGAGGATTTTCTGTATCTCCTCAAAGCATTGGTCCACCCTGTCCGGTGTCCTATCTCCACCTGTGGCCAATCCCTGATGCTTCAGAGAAAGGAGAAAAGCAAAACCCCAGAATAAATCTGGCCAATTCCTTCCTGACCCCTGAAGGTGACCAGCTGAAGCCCTGAAGCCTGAGATTTGATTATAGTCACTGTCTTAATGCAGAGTAGCAAGTAAGCATGTGGAGGACGATGCAGGCAATCCTGTTCTCCCTATGCCTCAAGAAGAAAGGGAATGAACAAGAGGATTCATAGATTCACAGATTCATAGACTCCAAGGACAGAAGGGCTCTCACAATCTAAGGAAGAGTAGATAAGGAAATTGGTGAGAACTATTTTATTTGAAGGAATAAACATATGGAAAAAGTTCCCCCAGTAAATGTCATCAGAGTAGACAGAATGATAAACTTAGGAGATAGTTAGACACTTTTATGAGGTGATTGAAGGATAAAGTGATAAAGAGGGCAGATGGGAATGAGACAGACCTAAAGGGGAGATCCTGTTGGGTCAAGTATGTGTGTGTGTGTGTGTGTGTATATATGTGTGTGTATGTTTGAGTTTGAGAAAGAGAGAAAGAGAGAGAAGGATACTTAACTTTAGAGGACTTTCGTCAATTTCTTGCTTTTTCAGAGTCTTTCTCTTTCACAGCCTTATTTTGGGGGATGGGAGGAAGAAACATCTAGAAATGGGCTAAGCCAGTTTTGACACATGTGAATGAAAGGGCATCTGACTGCAGTATGTCTGGTAGATTGAATTGCTTTTCAAATCTAGTAATCAGAAAACTACCATGGAAATTGATTAATCACTTAAATGAGACAGCAAGAAAAGAAACTAGATAATCAATGGGAGAAAAATAAGGCTCACGTGAGAGGACCAATGAAGCAGACAAAAGATGTATGGGACCAAGCGGCATATTGCGAATCTTGATGAATTGATCTCAATGTAACCCTTCTGTCAGGTGGTTAACAGCAACAAAAAGGTTCAAAACATGTAGGATCTCTCTTGACAAATGATTCAACTGGCTGGACCCTCCACCCAGAAACCTGGGAAAACTAAATGCACCCTCCCTGGGTGCCCTTACAGGCACAATGTCCCACTCAGAAACTCTCCAAGATTGTGTACAAACAGGGAAATCTTTATTAGTGGAGTAAATACAGTCACAAACTGGGGAAAACACAACAGAATATACATGGAAATAAAGAGTAAAATACCTACCCCCTACCAGTAACTTGGGGGTAGTACATTTAACTTGTTCTCCTCTCCCCTCTCCCGCACTGGTGAGAATTTCCCAAGGGTAAAAAACCCTTGATTACACCACCTCACCCATCTACCAAACCCCGCTCATGAGTTAGATGATTGAGTAGCAGTAGTTCAAGTGTATCTTTGCAGGTCCGTCTCCATTCCCACTTGTCTGGTCCCACCAGGAGGTACTATCCCTTAACTCAGCTTAGTGAGTTTGCTTTATTAAGATGTCAGATATTCCAGGTCTCACCAGGGACCACACATCTCTGCATCATTTCTCTTTACAGAGTCTGTGTTATCTCTCACCTCAAAGACCCTTCCAGAGTGGAGCCAAGAGCTCTTAGGACCCTTGAGTACAGTCACAGCTGTTTAGAAATAATGCACTTTTTAAACCCCCCCCCCAAGATAAAAACCCCCTCCCCCCCCCCCCCCCCCATGTTTAAACTTCTTTGGAAGCCTACTACCCCCACAAAATCCAAGTTCATGTACAGTTATGGTGACTCTCCAAGTGTCAATGCAGGAATTGTGGGTAGATAGCCTATGCAAATGAATCTTTTTATGGCAACACTTTCCCCTTTTCACCAAGTGTTCTTCATCCTCTAGAGCTGGCCATTATACCAGAGTTGTGGGGGGATTCAGATATGAAGCTTTGGTTTGGGCCACTTCCAACTCACTCAGGTAGGAGTTAGGCTCCTAACTCTCTTAGACCCCTTTGAAAATACCAGACTGAGATTAAGGATTATGTACATGCTTAATTTTACCCATGTGAATAGCTTCACTGAGGTCAATAAGAGCAGATCAGTTTATGCATATGCAGCTTCTCAGTGCCATACTGTGGTTTTGGTCTTTCACTCTGAGGTGGGCGGAAAGGGGTTGTTTGTTTACATCTATAGAGGCAGGCAGTAAATATAAAAACAT
The DNA here is from genome assembly GCF_013100865.1 of Trachemys scripta elegans. Taxonomy (NCBI): domain Eukaryota; kingdom Metazoa; phylum Chordata; order Testudines; family Emydidae; genus Trachemys; species Trachemys scripta. The sequence continues at coordinate 119,207,391 of NC_048300.1, forward strand.
TTCCTTTCCGCCTTAAGAGTTACAGTAAGTAGGGTATAAAAACAATGACCTAAGCAAAGCTGAATTCAGTGGTTATCTATTTTATTTTAAGAGGTAAATCTGCCCAGCTTTCAGGGGAAAAATAAAAGAGAGAGAGGAATTCTAATTTATTAATGTTTCCCTGAGTATTTCACCCACAGACAAAGAAATGGTCCAATGTAAACAAGCTGGTGTGTGTGCTTAGTCATATGAACTTCTGAACAACCTCTACATAAATCTAGTGCTTGTTGAACCAGAAAAACGTGTTGACCATTTAGGAGCCAAACATTAATTATCTGGTACTGCAAACACCACATGTTATGTCTGTCTCCCCCCCAGTCACACTGTACTTAAACTGTCCCCTTATTAATTCCAATATATATTTCTTTTAACACTTTACTTTGATCTACTCTCACTTATCATATTTTCGCAATGCCATCTCATCTCATACAAATGTGTAGCACTTTGGCATGATAATTAGATAACACACAGGCAAGATGAAGCCAGACAAACACATTGTTAAATGGCATTCCGGCTTAAGTGGGGTAAGGAAATAATTTAGGGTTATATGATGCCCTCACTGAAATTAATTTTGACTTTAACAAGAAATAATACAGAAAAGGTTTAAACAATTAAGAAGGAATGACAAGCCTTACAAATAATAATTGAGAAAGAGCTGAAAAAGGAATACTTGGAAAATTTCAAGATATGTAAACCCACAATGATCTAGATGATATACATCTTAGGGTATGAAGGGAATTATCTAACACCAAAGTTATTGTACCAATAACAATTATTTCTGAAATGTGGTGCACAACTGGACAAGCATCCAAAATACTGGAGAAATGCAAATCCATGCAAACCCAGACATCATAATATCCAAACACACTCAAAGACTCCACTGCTCTACAACAAACTTCCTTTCAATTCCAACATCTAGTCAACCACAGCATACACATCCAGTTGCTCAAATTCCTCAGAATCACACTGAGGGACACTCCCATAAGTCTGACCTCCTCAGAATTAAGACAGCTAATAACCAGTAGACATGTCTTTACTGTTAAAATCTATGTAATCTGTTGGTTCTGCAGAAAAGGATGTATGAGGTGTAAGAGTTAAGGTTGTGCATTTGATTTTGAAGAACTGGATCTGTGGCTTGTGGGAGATAATATGTTGGAACTAAAAGGGTGTTTGTTTTGGAGCTGAGGAGGGTGAGAGTGCTTTTGGGCAGTTTGACTTTTAGGCAGTAGGAGTGTGAACTGTGGTTGGTTAATGCCGGCTTAATTGGTAATTTCCTTGATGTGTAATGACTGTGGTGATAGAAAATGCACTTGAGCAACCTTAACTGTAAATACAGACATCCTGGTGTGTGGGAATTTCCTGGGTTTTTTTAACAGAAAATAAAATTGTTTCCCCTCAGGTTCTATGCTCCTGCTTGTGACCTGCGATCTGCCTCTTTACTCACTGGGTTCTTCCCTCCTCTCCTTTCCTCCTAAGTCCCTTTCTTTACAACACTTTTAGCTCCCCACTTCCCCCTGCACACTCTCTGTAGTTCCTGTTACTCATTAGCCCAGGACCTCTTTTCCTTATTTCCCTCCTTTGGCTCCCTCAGTGTCTCTCCTTGCTGCTGTTTTTCTCTTGTTCCTCCGTCCCTTTTAAATACATATCAATATAAACATTTACAGCATGTAGAAGAGGGATGGGGCAGGAGACTGAGGAAGAAGTGTAGGGAAAAGAGGTTGCAGTAGGGGACACATGGGAAATGGGAGAGGGAAGTAGGGAGGCACCCTGGTCAGGGGTAAACCATGCTGTTCCACCCAGACACAGCACAAATTGCTTCTTCATATGTTTTTGTTTGCTACATGGTGCTACCTCCTTCCATGGCTGCCATTATAAGAAGTCATTATTGTGCTAAATGGGGAAAAAAGGTGAATAGATTCTTCTGCCCCTTACCTCTCTGCCACACCATCCACTGCAGCACAGGCTAAGGGGGAGAACTTTTGGGGGAGAATACTGTTAAAATATTGGGAACACATCACTTCAGCTCACAAACAATGCTGAATAAGACTAAAGCTAGAAAAGAGAGGAGAAGGTGCAGGGCCAAGTTGTGTCTATCGTTGTGGAGGAGGGAAAGGAGAGGAGATTGAAGGGACCTTGCACTGGGCCTAGACACAGTCCCAGTCCTTGTGCTCAAGAAGTGTAAGGATGTCACGAATCTAAAATTGACAGAGGTACCACTCCAAAGAGGTAGAAAAAGGACAGGGATGGACTATGGTATGTGATGCTGCTTCAAGTAAAAGGGTGTAGCAGGGGCTGCTATGCCCCATGATTCCCTAGAGGCCCCAGAAGCATTGTGCTTCTGTTCAGAGGAATTTCCCCCGTAATGGCACAATCCAGTCTTCAGAATTTTAAGTATGGCGCTCCAGCTACCACTCTCCTGATCCCAATTCTATCCTTTAAGTTTAGGTATTCCAATACATATTATAAATGGAGAACCACTCATGCTCTAAGTTGGTGGGGAGTGGCTGTGGGTTCCTCATCTTTCGTGACTACATTTTAAAAGGGGTGTATAGTATTTTATCCATGTGACTCTCATTAAGCGATCCCAGAGCATAACCCTGAACATTGCTTTGAAAATTGTGGTTTAATATAACTTTAATGCAGACTTTAGTAGTTTAAGGTTTATGCTATTATAAATAAAAAAAGGAAAGAAAGAAACTCAATAGGACTCTTAAGAGTGGACCCACTAGACTAGTGTTTTTTATCTAATCTAATCTAATCTAATCTATCTATCTAGTCCAAGTGAGATTTTCAAGACATAAAAAGTAGTTAAGCATCAAAGTCCCATTGACTTTCTCCCCCAGTGTGTGTGTCTTATCCACCTATTTTAGGTTTTATTATTATTACACCCATCACCGTAGTTATGACATCCATTATTGTACCTTGTGGATCTATAGTATGTGTATACTACTACCCTATGTACTTTAACAGGATGTCAGTAAAGATATTCTACAGTCTGTGCTGGAGCAGCAAGCAATGTCAAAATATTACAAAATAATATGTTTTATAACTTTTTTTCTTAAAAGAAAAAACAAATAAAAAGTTCTCATTCACAATATGGACTAGAAATGTTAATTAAAAAAAAAAACAGGAACTATGTTATTGAATTTTGCGACCAGGGCTACTAACAGGGGGCTTCACAAGGGAGTTCTCCAGGTGAAGGCGGAGCAAATACAGGACCCTTGAGGTAAGTGGCTGTCTGTAGTGTGTTTTTGGGGGTTACTTGCTGTGTGCTGAGCTTGTTTGTTTGTTTGTTTGAAGGACCGTGTCCTGTGGCTGGCAGCTGGAAGCTGTGAGCTTCAAAGTAAAGTTTGAAAGCTAGAAGCCTCTGTTTAATTGGCTGAGCCTTAGCCAGTGGGCGCAGCTATCAAGAAGGCCATGGCTTTATAAAGCCGTGAGCAAGCAACCAGGGAGCTTTGCGACCAGGGCTGCTAACAGGGAGTTTCGCAAGGGAGTTGGGAAGGCAGCAAGGTTCACTTGCTGTTCTTTAAAACCTGTAAACTAAACTATATTCAAAACTTACTGATTTAAACAATACCCTTTCATTAACTTAGGTAGCTGTAGGAGAGAATGCAGGCAGAAGCCCAGCAGCAGAGTGGGGGCTATCCAGTTTATTGTGCTGAGTGCAGCATGTATGATTACTTGCCCTGTGGGCTGGTGGCGTACATGTGCATTCGGTGCAAGGAGCTCCTAGCCCTCAGAGACCGCGTATGGGTTTTGGAGGCCCGGGTGATGGAACTGGAGGAGCTAAGGGCTCAGATATCGCCTCAGTCAGCTCCTTGAGTATTCTAGGATGCATGTCCTGGTGATTTAAAGACATCTAACTTGTCTAAGTAATTTTTGACTTGTTCTTTCCCTATTTTAGATTCTGATCCTACCACATTTTCACTGGCATTTCCTATTTTAGACGTCCATTTGCCACCAACCTTCTTGGTGAAAACCAGAACAAAGTCGTCATTAAGCACCTCTGCCGTTTGCACATTTTCTGTTATTGTCTTTCCCCCCTCATTGAGTAATGGACCTACTCTGTCCTTGGTCTTCCTCTTGCTTCTAATTTATTTGTAGAATATTTTCTTGCTTCCTTTTATGTCCCTAGCTAGTTTGATCTCATTCTGTGCCTTGGCTTTTCTAATTTTGTTCCTACATACTTGTGTTATTTGTTTATATTCATGCTTTGTAATTTGACCGAGTTTCCATTTTTTGTAGGACTCTTTTTTGAGTTTTAGATCATTGAAGATCTCCTGGTTAAGCCAGGGTGGTCTCTTGTTGTACTTCCTATCTTTCCTATGCAATGGGATAGTTTGCTCTTGTGCCCTTAATAATGTCTCTTTGAAAAACTGCCAACTGTCTTCAATTGTTTTTCCCCTTAGGCTTGCTTCCCATAGGATATTACCTACTAACTTCCTAAGTTTGCTAAAGTCTGCCTTCTTGAAATCCATTGCCTTTATTGTGCTGTTCTCCCTCCTACCATTCCTTAGAATCATGAACTCTACCAGTTCATGATCACTTTCACCCAAGTTGTCTTCTCTTTCAAATTCTCAACCAGTTCTTCCCTATTTGTCAAAATCAAATCTAGAACAGCCTCCCCCCAGTAGCTTTCTCTACCTTCTGAAATAAAAAATTGTCTCCAATACATTACAAGAGCTTGTTGGATAATCTGTACCCTGCTGTGTTATTTTCCCAACAGATGTCTGGGTAGTTGAAGTCCCCCATCACCGCCAAATCCTGTGCTTTGGATGATTTTGTTAGTTGTTAAAAAAAAAAAAAACACCTCATCCACCTCTTCTTCCTGGTTTGATGGTCTGTAGTAGACCCCTATCATGACATTCCCTTGTTTTTTTACCCCTTTTATCCTTACCCAGAGACTTTCAACAAGTCTTTCTCTTATTTCTATCTCAACCTTAGTCCAAGTGCATACATTTTTAATATATAAGGCAACACCTCCTCCCTTTTTTCCCTGCCTGTCCTTCCTGAGCAAGCTGTACCCTTCTATACCAATATTCCAGTCATGTGTATTATCCCACCAAGTCTCCGTGATGCCAACTATGTCATAGTTGTGTTTATTTACTAGCATTTCAAGTTCTTCCTGCTTTTCCCCCCTACTTCTCGCATTTGTATACAGACATCTAAGATACTGATTTGATTTCCCCCCACAGTTCTGCCTTGTCTCTCTGCTAAGTCAAAAACTCCCATAAAAGTGGTCTGTGATGGATTGGATCACAGAAACCGCCCTGGGAGCTGCCAACTGATGTGGCAAGACTACTTCTATTCCTATTTTCCCTGCCGGCACAGGACTCCAGCACCCTGTCTTGCTGAGCCAGACACTCCCGTCTGCTCCAACACAGATCTAGGGTCTGAATTACTTGCCCCAAAGCTGCAGGTTTACCTGAAAACAGCTCACAGTAGTGTGCTTGTCTTTAACACTCAGATGCCCAACTCCCAATGGGGACTAAACAAATAAATCCATTTTACCCTGTATAAAGCTTATGTAGGGTAAACTCATAAATTGTTCGCCCTCTATAACACTGATAGAGAGATATGCACAGTTGTTTGCTCCCCCAGGTATTAATACATACTCTGAGTTAATTAATGATTTTATGAAATACAGACAGTAGGATTTAAGTTGTTCCAAGTAGTAACAGACAGAACCAAGTAAGTCACCAAGCAAAATAAAATAAAATGTGCAAATCTATGTCTAATCAAACTAAATACAGATAAGATCCTCACCAGTTCCAGAATGCTCCCCTTTACAGGCTAATCTCCTTTTAGCCTGGGTCCAGCAGTCACTCACACCCCCCTGTAGTTACTGTCCTTTGTTCCAGTTTCCTTCAAGTATCCTTCTTTAGCCAGCTGAAGACAAAATGGAGGGGGTCTCCCAGGGGTTTAAATAGACTCTCTCTTGTGGGTGGAGACCCCCTCCTCACCCTGTGTAGAATCCAGTCACAAAATAGAGATTTGGAATCACATGGGCAAGTCACATGCCCATGCATGACTCAGGACTTGAAGGTAGTAGCCATTACCCATATGCTACCTTGAAAGTCCTCAGGTAGACTTCTTATGTGGATTGGCGTCTTCCAAGCTCTTTTGTCTGTTAAGTGCTTCCTGATTGAGCACTTAATTTGCACATTCCTTTCCCAAGAAGTGACCAAATGTTCTAACTAAGGCTACTTAGAAATCAAGCAATTATACAGCCAATGTTCATAACTTTGAACACACAAATGGTGCCTGCATACAACAAAGATGAACGTAACTAGTAGATCATAACCTTTACATAGATATGTTACATGGCATATGTAGCAAAACCCTATTCCAGTTATATCATACATACATTTATGAGCACCCCCACATAAAGTCTTATGGGGTACACTGTCACAGGGTCAATCTTGAAAACACATCCAACCTTTAAATATAGCTATGCCAGCAGGTATCGCTATAATTAAAGTATCTTCATTCTTTTAATCAGTATCTCTATCTATCTCTTATGTTCTGCTGCTTTGATCGCAAACAATGGAAGATGGGTACAGTGGTTTTAGATATTTTTNTGCATCCGAAGAAGTGGGCTGTAGTCCACGAAAGCTTATGCTCTAATAAATTTGTTAGTCTCTAAGGTGCCACAAGTACTCCTGTTCTTCTTTTTGCGGATACAGACTAACACGGCTGTTACTCTGAAATTTATATAAGTACGGAGAACAGGAATGCTGGAACAATTTCTTTGAGACCTTTGGGATATATGACTGGATAGGACATTGGAATTCAAAGCCAAACATATGCAAACACAGATCAAATTAGGCGTAATTGGAATTACAATAGCCCAAAAGTAGCTTGTTCAGCAATCAGTGGGCATAAGAGAAAGGGTTTAGTGTAAATTCATATTATTAAATACAATACTCCCCCCTTTCCTCCCATGTTTAAATAATGTTAAGGTTGTAACATAAACGAACAAAATCCAGAAAATTCAACATTAAGCTGACATCCCGTCCCTTGCTCATAGCCTTGTGAAAAGAGGGGGTACATAGTAGGGCTGTCAAGTGATTAAAAAAAGTAATTGTGATTAATCGCGTGATTATAAAATTAAATGCGATTAATCACATAATTAATCACACTGTTAAACAATAATAGAATACCATGCATGAAGGGGCATATGAATGTTTAGCATATCTGGCATGTAAATACCTTGCAACACTGGCTACAAAAGTGCCATGCGAACGCCTGTCCTCACTTTCTGGTGACATTGTAAATAAGAAGAGGGCAGCATTATCTCCCATAAATGTAAATAAACTTATTTGTCTTAGCGACTGGCTGTACAAGAAGTAGGACTGACTGGACTTGTAGGTTATGAAGTTTTATATTGTTTTGTTTTTGAGTGTGGCTATGTAACAAAAAAAAATCTACATTTGTAAGTTTCACTTTCATGACAAAGAGATTGGACTACAGTACTTGTATGAGGTGAATAGAAAAATACAATTTCTTTTGTTTAATGTTTTTACAGTGCAAATATTTGTAATAAAAAATAATATACACTTTGATTTCAATTACAACACAGAATACAATATATATGAAAATGTAGAAAAACATCCAAAATATTTTATAAATTTCAATTGGTATTCTATTGTTTAACTGTATGCTTAAAACTGCGATTAATCACAATTATTTTTTAAAAATTAATCATGTGAGTTAACTGATATTAATTGACCGCACTAAAAATATAATATAAAGTACTCTACACTTTGTATTCCGTGTGGTAATTGAAATCAATATATTTGAAAATGTAGAAAATATCCAAAAATGTTTAAATAAATAGTATTCTATTATTGTTTAACGGTACGATTAAAACTGTGATTAATCACATTTTTTTTAATCTCGTGATTAATTATGATTAATTTTAAATCATTTGGCAGACCCAGTTTAAATAGTACTAGGAGTGTGCTACAAACTGATAAAAATCCAGGAAATTCTAAGCTAAGGCTGAGATTCTGTCTTCAGTTCATGCTGATTTGCTTATTTACTAGGGCTGTCGATGAATCGCAGTTAACTCATACGATTAACTAAAAAAAAAATTACTGTGATTAAAAAATGAATCGCAATTAATTACACTGTTAAAAATAGAATACTAATTGAAATGTATTAAATATTTTTGGATGTTTTTCTACATTTTCAAATATATTGATTTCTATTACAAAACAGAACACAAAGTGTACAGTGTTTACTTTATATTATTATTTTTTATTACCAATATTTGTACTGTAAAATTGACAAAAGCAATTCTATTTTTCAATTCATCTCATACAAGTACTGTAGTGCAATCTCTTTATCGTGAAAGTGTAACTTACAAATGTAGATTTTTTTATGTTACATAACTGCACTCAAAAACAAAACAATGTAAAACTTTAGAGCTTGCAAGTCCACTCAGTCCTGCTTCTTGTTCAGCCAATCGCTAAGACAAAGAATTTTGTTTACATTTACGGGAGATAATGCTGCCCACTTCTTATTTACAGTCACCTGAAAGTGAGAACAGGCATTCACATGACACTGTTGTAGCCGGCGTCCCAAGGTATTTGCATGCCAGGTATGCTAAACATTGTATGCCCATTCAGACTTCAACAACCACTCCAGAGAATATGCTGGATATAAAGTGAGCACTGTACACTTTGTATTCTGTGTTGTAACTGAAATCAAATATATTAGAAAATGTAGAAAAAGCCCAAAATGTTTATAATACATTTCAATTGGTATTCTATTATTGTTTAACAGTGTGATTAAAACTGTGATTAATTGCGGTTAATTTTTTTAATCAAGTTAATTTGTTTTGAGTTTATCACTTGAGTTAACTGTGATTAATTGATAGCCCTAATTTAAACATAAGTTTTCTTGTAGTTTAATCGGAAGAAAAGAAAGACCAGATCTATGAAGCAAACATGTTCATTTTGCCCATGATATCAGAATGTTTCATACAAAGTTATTCCAGTCTCTCAGATAAGCATGTATTTAAGCGATTAAAAAAGTTGTTTATTATTTCCTTTGTAAGAATACTTGAAATATTCTATGAATATTTCTCAGCTGTTAATACCCATATTATTTACCAAATTGGCTCCTTTGGGCCAGTTATTATCAGGTAAATATGTATTTTGGTACATGTCCAAAATTTATTATTTACTCATTACATTGTAAAGGCTCCTGCTGAACCAATATGGTCCGTTATGTAAATCTGTGTTAGTTCACAGATTCTTGACTTTATAGACTGTACCGGCTCCAATCTATTGTGCTAATCCAGCTGTCACACATGCACATTAAGGCCCATTAAAACTGTGTAATAAAAATCCTCAAGGAATTTGAAAATAAAATAACTCACTCATTCCCAATTTGTTCCTTCACCAGCCCCCTACACCAAATGCCTAAAGACTGTAGTCTAAACTATAAATGAAAAGCATGAAAAAAATGAAGGTTTCATTTAGTTATGGGAAAACAAAAAAAAATCATATTAACCCACAGAATTCACACATTATTGTTATACTCTCCAGATTAGAAAAAAAATATACCTATCTCATAGAACTGGAAGGGACCCTGAAAGGTCATTGAGTCTAGCCCCCTACCTTCAGTAGCAGGACCAAGTACTGATTTTGCCACAGATCCCTAAGTGGACCCCTCAAGGATTAAACTCACAACCCTGGGTTTAGCAAGTCAATACGCAAACCACTGAGCTATCCCTCCCCCTCCTAAGTATTGTTACTGACTAGGGGGTCGTGCATTCTGTTGTTACTGTAGGCTGACCCCACTACACACACCAAGGGCTCCTTGCATCCCTCCATTCCCCTCCACCACCCCACACAAGCTTCCTGTGTCCCACCCTCCCTTCCCTCTCTACGCAACCTTTTGACTCAGGTCTGTGGCATGAGCTCTGTTCACACTACAAAATGAAATGGCTTCGACCCAGGTCTCAGCAGGACTTGGGCTCCGAACCACCCCCTTAGCAGGGTCCTAGGACTCAGGTCCTAAGTGTTTGCTAACCCCACTCAGACTGATTGGTGTGTAGGCAGAAGGGGGGTTGGGGTCAAACCTAAGTCAGAGCCCAGGCTTAGTGTGCAATGTAGATCTGTCATTCCCCCTCCCTTCATACCAGGGTCTCTGTCTAATCCCAGTTGGTTGAAACCTAACCAAAACTGAGGTGATGCTGATAGGAAGACAAAAGCACTTTGAAAAACTTGCCTCTTCTGTAATATCCTTCATTCACCCTCAGATCGTCAATTGCTCCTCAGTCTCAAGGATCATTTACCTCTTCAATGCCCAGATAGTCATGATGGAAACTCCCTCTCCCCTGCCCCCACCTCTCAGAAAAACCACATACAGCCCACTTACACATATCAACTATATTGATCCTATAGAATATGGACCAGGACATGCTGATCTATGAAGTCATGACCTCCAGGACTAGTTATTGCCATAGAAGTGGCTCTGGCCCTCTGACAGACTGGCTCTCCCTCCACCTCTATAACCTTCCATGAGTGCTGCATACCACTGGAACAATTGAACTGTTGTTGACCAATATGGGGAGACTTCTATGTGTGGGGTACAGAACTTTCACTGGAGCAGAACCTAGACTGTGAAACATGCTACTGCCAAACAAAAGAATGGCCACCGTCCTCACCCCTATCTGAACTAAGTTCAAACGTCATTTCTTTAACTTTGCTTGCCCTCACAAAAATTGTTCACAGTGAAACAAATTTCAATAACTACATATTACAGGATAAGAAAGAAGAGAGAGACTGTGAGCTATTCAAAGACTATGGTGATGGAGGCCACATACATAGGTAGCTAGAAAGAAACTGAGTGTGTTCTAGAATTTTAATAAAATGAGTGGTATCATTCATGTGTTACAACATCAGAACTGACCATTTTGTAACATTATGGTTTAAATGTTCTCTAGTATGGCATATACAATTGGGTTCACACAAGTTCCATTAGCTTTCCCATGGCATATTTCTGAAAATAAAAGGGTCTCAGGAATTTTGAAACATATCTTTGGTTGAGTTCAAACCACCACAGTGATAAGACTGAGGCTCTGCTTCACACTATACTGAGCACCCTGCACAGTAAGGACTTCCCTGCTACTGCTCTGGAAGTGAGACACATGCTGAGAAACGTTGATGTTTTTGATTTACATTAATGCTGCTGGGTGAACCTCAAATGCATGGAGACTGCAAGTGAGTTAGATCACCACCACGATACAATAAAGTTTTACAAGAACTGTTTGGGAAATGATATTTTTTTCCTACAAAAAAGTTAACTAAATTTTTTTTTCAACTAAAATGGACATTTTTTCATGGAAATTTTTCTTTTGTCAAAAAATCCCCCTTATTTTGATGACAAGTTTTTGACTTGCCCTATTTTTTACATCAATGCCATGATGGAATTAAAAAGTATTAGATAATTTAGGGTTAATAGAAAGGAAGCAGCTCATCTGCTCCAGTGAGTACAGGGAACAAAAATATTTCTGGTCCATTCCTTAGCATGAGTAAAGAGTGATAGGCTATTAACACCTTTTCCTTTCCCAGTGCTCTCAGTTAAGGTTCCAGACAGAATCTGTCCCTTGCTGTGTAGGATGCTCAGTATAGCTTCAAGCAGAGTGTCTCAGCCTAAGTTGTCTTCATCTTTGGTTGTGAAATTTGCCTAGATAGCATCACAGACAGAAACCCAATTTTTTTTATAAGCTCAACAAAATAAGGCAAATATCACATACCTGCCAGCAACCTTCCTGGAGAATATATATAGATTTTGTTATCGGGATCTGGATTCGTTAATGAAGAGTAATTGAGAAGAGCTCTTGGGAGACTTTATTTGCAATTGCTTGATCACCTGTGATATCACTAATTTGATAGAAGAAAAAAAAATTCCAGTATGACAAAGCCAGGATTTATCCCACCTCTCTCTTTCCTTTCTTTTTCTTTTTCACCTGTTGATAACTATGTTTGTTATGACTGATAGACAATGAAAGAACAAAATGTACTCAGGCTGAGAGTCCTTTGAGATATATAGCAATGTTATTAGATTTTCCAACGCAGATCAAGACAAGTCTCAGCAGAAAGCAAGCTGAGCAAGTTATTTGGCAATGCATATAAAGAGAGCAAGAAAGACAGAAAAATTCTCTTCTGCAATCTACACTGTGGAATTCTATTACACATTCATTATGGCTCTGATCTTGCAAAGACTTAAAAGGCTTAATATAAGCATATGAGTGGTCTCACTGACTTAAAATAATAATGACATTAGGGGAGAGGGAAGGGGAGCACACAGAGTCCATGTCATGGAGGGAAGGTGAAAAGAAGGGCCACATAGAGACTGAGGCCTGGTCTACGCTACAGAGTTAGGTTGAAGGAAGCCACCTTAAGTTAACCTGTTAATGTATGTGTCTACACTACCGGGTCCTTTACGCTGATCTAAGTCGCCTCTGATGTCAACTTCTGTAAACCACCTCTGCGAGAGGAGTAGCGCTTAGTTCGATTTTCATGGGCCGACTGTGAGGTAGTGCAGTCGCAGAATTGTGTAATTCGACTTAATTGGCCTCCAGGTGGTGTCCCACAATGCTCATCTGTGACTGCTCTGGAGATCATTCTCAACTCTGCTGCACTGCAGCCAGGTACAGAGGAAACAGCCCCTCCCCTCCTAAAGACCCGGGAACTTTTGAATTCCCATTTCCTGTTTGATCAGCATTGGGAGCGTGCCAGCTTGAGCACAGGTGATAATGGAGACTACATGCCCCAAATGCGCTCCAGCCTGGTCTGCACAGGAGGTGGTGGTTCTCATCACTGTGTGGGGAAAAGAGTCTGTGCAGGCAAAGCTCCGATCCAGCAGAAGAAACGCTGACATCTGTGCAAAGATCAGTTGTGGAATGAGGGAGAAGTGCTACACGAGGAACACACAGCAGTGCCGTGTGAAAATAAAAGAACTTTGCCAAGCATACCAGAAGTCAAGAGAGGTGAACAGTCGTGCTGGTGCTGAACCCCACACATGCCAGTTCTACAATGAGCTGCATGTGATTCTCAGGGGTGACCCTACCAGCACCCCCACAAGCAATGTGGACACCTCACAGGTGTCTGAGTCTAGGGACAACAAGGAGGATTATATGGTGGATGAGAAGAAGGAGAATGGGAGACAGGTGAGCAGTGGATCCATTCTCCCTAAGAGCCTGGAAATATTTTTAACACTGGAGCCCTGTGGGTTTCAGAACAACACGGTGGCTGACCGTGATGCTGGAAAGGCACCGCTAATGAGTATACAGTTAAAGTAAAAGTCCAGTTAAACTTTAGCGGGCACACACATTCGGTGTATAATTGCAGGTTTACTGTGCAGAAAAAGTGAGGTAATGTGGTTCTCTGCTTACAAGAGGAAAAGACTATTTTTGTGGACTGGGATAGCGCAGGAATCCTCCAAGGATATCTCTAGGAAACTTTCATGGCGGTACTCTGCAATCCTTTGCAGAAGGTTTCTCGGCAGGGCAGTCTTATTTCTTCCACCATGGTAGGACACTTTCCCACGCAACTCCTGAATTAATTCTCCTGGCATTATGGCAGTACACAGCATAACAGCATAAGGACCGTGTCTATACCCAGACGCTTGCAGTATCTCCTGCCTTTCCGCCTCTGTTACCCTCAGGAGACTATCACATAGGGTCGCCTAGGGGAAATGGGTGAAATTCTCATTAAAAGTACTCTTACATGGAAAAAAAAGGGCATGTAGACCCTCCCCCCACCCCCACATTCCAGATTGCCAAACCACACAGCCGCTAATGTGCCTTTACTGTGCTCGGCATCGGTCAGCAAGTAGTTTAAAGTGGCTGATAGGGGACAGGGGACCCACATGAGAGATTCCGCAATTTGGGAGTGAAAATGTTCTTCCCCCCCGCCCCAGTTCGTAAACAGCTTCCTGGGATGCTATGGGGAAGGACCATTGTTTGACTAGCTACCTCTGCTCCTGACATGAGCCTGCCATAAACTTCATTAAAAGTGCGGTCACCCATGACCCCGGGGAGCCTACTCACCATGGCTGGAGCAGCAAAACGGTACAGTGAATGGTTACAGATTCTGATTATGTTATGGCTTGCACCTAGTGTAATAAGGTTTTTTTTTTTTTTAATGAAAATGGTCTTGCTATGGAAACATTTTATTCATGTACAATGGCTCCTTTATTTTTTTCCTCCTCACTGACAGCTGGAAATGTGTCCTTTTTTCACAGATATTATGGAGCACACGGCAGGCAGCTATAACAATAGGGATGTTCTCCTCACTAAGGTCCAACCTTGTTAGTAGACTTCTCCAGCACCCTTTCAAACGACCAAAGGCACATTCTACCACCATTCTGCACTTGTTGAGCCTATAGTTGAACCGTTCCTTACTGCTCTCCAGACAGCTGGTGTATGGCTTCATGAGCCATGGGAGCAAGGGGTAGGCTGGATCTCCCAGGATAACTATAGGTATCTCAATGTCATCAATGTTCATTTTGTGGTCTGGAAAGAAAGTCCCAGATTGCAGCTTTTTGAATAGACCCGAGTTCCTAAAGATGCACGCGTCATGAACCTTTCCTGACCATCCTATGTTGATGAAATGCCCCCTGTGATCCACCAGCGCTTGCAACACCACAGAAAAATATCCCTTTTAGTTTATGTACTCTCTGGCAAGGTGGTCTGGTGCCAAGATGGGGATATGCGTGCAATCTATTGGCCCACCGCAATTAGGGAACCCCATCATGGCAAAACCATCCACTATATCCTACACATTTCCCAGACTCACTACCCTTCGTAGCAGAAGTCAATTAATGGCCCTGCACACTTGGAGCACAGCCGCTCCCACAATTGATTTACCTACTCCAAATTGATTCCCCACTGACCAGTAACTGTCTGGTGTTGCAAGCTTCCAAATAGTGATCGCCACTCGCTTCTCCACTGTCACAGCAGCTCTCATTTTTGTGTTGCTGAACTGCAGGGCAGGGGAAAGCTCTGCACAAAATTCCTGCAAGGTGGCCTTGTGCATTCGAATGTTCTGCAGCCACTCCTCATCATCCCATAGCTGCAAAACGATGCGGTCCCACCAGTCAGTGCTTGTTTCACAGGACCAGAAATGGCGCTCAACAGAGTGCAGCTTCTCTGTGACTGCCAGCAGCAACTGTGAATTGTTTTTTTCAAGGCTTGCAGCAGGGCTGCTTGCAAGACATCACTATGTTCCGCGTGGTGGATCCTTTGGAAATAATTGCAGGAGAAGGCACGAGGTGTTTGAGATGCTCACAGCAAGAGTGCACAGCTGAGCAGGCACCAGGCTTCTGGTGTTATGGCGTATGCATGGCAGTTTTAAGGCACGAAAACTACTGGGTTGTTTGCCATTGATGTTTGGGAGGGAGCATAGTGCATCATGGGATG
Source organism: Trachemys scripta elegans (assembly GCF_013100865.1). NCBI lineage: Eukaryota > Metazoa > Chordata > Testudines > Emydidae > Trachemys > Trachemys scripta. The sequence continues at coordinate 119,222,872 of NC_048300.1, forward strand.
TCAATGCAATGTTCCCATTCTCCCCTGCAACAATGTTTCGGTCCTGTGAGGCATTGCTCAAACTTCCCAAAACACACTGTGGTAAGTTGCACTTTAGGATAGCTACCCACGAAGCACTGCTTTGTGCATCAATGCAGGCGCTGCTAGTGAGGACGCACCCCATTGAGACAATGAGCATGGTGTGGCCACGCACAATCGACTTCATTAATTCAGGGGCTCGAGGTAAAATTAGATAAAGTCAACTTAATTTTGTAGTGTAGACAAGCCCTGAGAAAGACGGGGGATGTTGTTTATTCAAAGAAGAATGTGTATTATTAAATAAAGTAAAAGTAGCTTCTCCAGAGATGCCTTGCATTGACTGACCATTTAGTGAGGCCAAAGTGGGTTTAATAATCCATAGGTGTTACTCAGCAGCAGAAATTGGAAACTGGAAACAGCTGGCCCAAAGAACCCAACATGGCTACCCAACATGTAGCACTCCAGAGCCCCTCCTGCTCCAGCAGGAGAGAGTCAATCGGCTGGCCCATCATGACTTCTTTGCCCAATGGCAGCAGGAATGAGGTGGACCAGGTGCCAATGTCCAGACATGGAGTGAAATAGCCCACCCCTCTCCCACACACTTCCCTATGGCAGTGGCAAGGTGAAGAATGGTGGCAGGGAAAGGACTGAGAAAGAAGCTACACCTTCCCCATCTCTCATACCACACACACACACACACACACACACACACACACAGTAGACCATTGGAGTGGAAGCAGGTGTAGCACTGCCTTAGCTGCTTCTCACTGAGATCTCTCTGCTCCTCCTGGGGATGGAGGGGAGGTCTCAATTGCTCCTGGTCCCGTGCACCCCAGCCAGCAGAGTGAGCACTTGTTATCTAATGGATAATTTATTCATCTCTGCTTGCAGTTCTACTTTATTACGGCTCTGATTCAGCAAGGTACTTAAGTATGTGTAATGGGGCTCCTCATGTGTTTAAAGTTAAGCATGTGTTTCAGTTCCATGCTGTACTGGGGCCATAGTAAACAGGAATGTATCTGGAGTTACTGTTCCTACTGGCATATTGTTTCAATTGTTCCTTCAAGAATGAGGGGAGAAAACAGCAAGTGGCTCTCCGTTGGATGAGTAACAGATCTACTCTGGCAGGAGGGATTGCCTCAGGTCTCATAACCAGGGAAATCTTTTAATTTTTCTAGACACTGTCCAAAATATGTGATGCCCTGTTTTTCAGTATCACACCTTGTATCTGTGCTCCCTGGAAATATTTCAGACAGACACGCAACATTCCAAGCTGGTTGCTACAGAATGCCCTTCATCCTATCAAAATGAAGAATGATGGCAGCTCTTTCTTTGCAGTAAAATTAATGTCCCCCCAACACAGCACATGCAGGAAGACTGACACAAAGCTCAAATTACAAAGTGAATGCAAACATAATGAGACTCTTGCATGAGGAGGGAGAGTAGAATTAGGTTGATATTTAGCTACCTTTTCCAAAGGGCTTCACCCTGACCTCCAGATCTGAGCTTGTGATTTTACATGCATATGTACTTTTTCACATTCATTTTTATGCTTAAGCTGTCAATCCAATTTTAGAGCTTGCTCTTGGAAATGTAACCCGTTGAGCCCAAAGCATGCAGTACACAGAATACAAAATGGAAAGTTAAGTTTATATGTAGGTAAACTTTTAATATCCTTACCAGACATCATTTGTCATGACCATACATTGAAAATCAGTACTGTTAAGACTGAAAACAATTCAGCGATGTATCACACATTTTGCCTAATTAAAAAATGATCATGCAAAGAAGATTACTTACAGTGTGTGAACACCAAACGTTCAAAATATGCCATGTAAGCAGGATTCAGAAAAAAAGACCCTGTTATTAATAAGTACAACTACCACACACTTCAGTTTGGAAAGAATTCATGAACCACGCAGGTTTTGGACAAACTTAGTAATGGAAAAATCTTATGTGGAATCTCTATACAAGTCCGTCCTATGCATTCAGACAGCCTTTTTCCTTGGGAAAGAAAGACAGACCTCATGTTGGTATTTATTTTATTTCCAATAAAATGCTGTCACACTTAAATTTATGCATATTATACAGACTGCAGCACTAAGTTAGGTGTAATGTGTTATAATGAGACAAATAATTACAAATAGGAAAACACAGAGGGTAGGGTCAAACCCCATCATCTTTACTCATTTCAACTCAGGTAAAAATTACATTGACTTCAAGATATTGTGGGAAAAAATCCTGAGAGCCTTATTAAGGGCTATCTTGTGGCTTTGTCAGGAGTCCTGAGCAAAGGGCTGCACATTTTTGTGCTGCCCCAGGAGCAGACAGAGAGGCAACCTGTGATCACCCTGATTTCTCCCCTGCGGGGAGTGGGGAAGAACCCCTTTCCAGGTCTATGCTTGGTACAACATACTTCCCTGGTGAGCCAGTGCAGCTATGCTGGCGGACCTGTTGCATGCGGGAAGGGGAACAGAGACAGAGTCCATTCCCCATTCCATCACTCCCCATGCCTGCCAACATGTGCAGAAGGGAATGTAGTGGCTTATCAAAGGCTACTTCCCCTGCACTTGAACCTGCTCCTAGTGGGTAGGTAGCCCAGGAATACCTTATACTTTAATAGGCAGCAGGTTTAAAACAAAAAAAGGTAGTATTTCTTCACACAATGCACAGTCAACCTGTGGAACTCTTTGCCAGAGGATGTTGTGAAGGCCAAGCCTATAACAGGGTTCAAAAAGGAACTAGATAAAATCAAGAAGGATAACTCCATCAGTGGCTATTAGCCAGGATGGGCAGGGATGCAACCCCATGCTCTGAAGTGTCCCTAGTCTTTTTTTTGCCAGAAGCTGGAAATGGGTGACAGGGGATGGATCACATGATGATTACCTGTTCTGTTCATTCCCCCTGGGGCACCTGGCATTGGCCACTGTTAGAAGACAGGATATTGGGCTAGATGGGACATTGGTCTGAGACAGTATGGCTGTTCTTATGCTTCCCCTTTTCCCTGCGCCACTTGTGGCTGCCTCAGTTTCTGCATTAGTAGAATGGTGACAATGATGATTTCTTTCAGTTTCATGGATTAAAAGTCTTATATATCTTGGGTTTTCAGGACCACTTGGGCTCGTTGGTTCTGTTAAGCTGTGATCCAGGGTGGACTCACACCCTCAAAAAGAGATGCAGCAGGAGCAGGAGGTGATTGTGAATCCTGAAGACTAGAGTCTGTTGAAAAATGTAGATGTTTTTACAAAAAATCTATATAACAAATTTGTCTGTTTTGTTTTTAAATGAAAAACTTCAAAATTTGGAATTTTCAACCAGCTCTACTGAAGACTCATGCTCCAAGGGTCCTGAAGCAATTAGAACTGAGGGCCCTGCCAGTGCAGAAGACCTGTGCTCCTAATTGGACTAGCTCTCACAGAACAAACTATGTAATCTCATCCGGGCAGAATTGGGGAAGGCGAGCGAGAGAGAAAACATGGGAAAGAAGATGAATGACAAGACATTACGGTTCTAGGGAAAGAAGGAAGATGGGAGAAGAGTGTGGGGCCTGGATCTGCAGCATGCAGTGTCTGCTGCATGAAGCAGTGTGTGAAAGGTCAGAGAGCTTGTTTGTGGCTACCTAATCCTCACCTAATTTACACCAGTCCTGACTGAATTTGGTGTTCCCATCACTACCACAGGTGAACCTGCAACTCTATTTCAGATGAACAGAAGGATCGAGTCTAGAGCATGCTCTGTCTGGGGAAGATTTTCACCCCACTCCAGCCTCTACACACTAGGAAAAGGGCTGTAAAAGCCCCATAACTGACCAGGGGAGAATTCCCCTGGCACAGGAACTGAGGTAGAGTGTCACAGGCTGTATTCTAAGAACCTCCATGGAAATGCAAACCTGGGGGTAGGAAGCATGCTGGGGGGGAGGGGGAGGGAGGTTGTTGGGAGTGAGAGGGGGTTGGGGCCACAGCATGTGCTCTGTAGAGATTCTCTCCCCCCAGATAGTCCCTGAGTTGTCTACATTAACCCAGGGGCTGCTCTGGCCCCCAGATCAACCTACAGTAAGCCCATAGCTCTAAGTCCTGCTGAGTTAAGAATTCTGTGCTGTGCCTCTCACTGCAGTAAAACACCCACGATTGGCCCATGGCAGCTGATTTGGGCTTGTGGGGCCCGGGCGGTGGGACTATAAAATTGCAGTGTAGACATTCAGGCTCAGGCTGGGCTCTGAAACACGTCCCTCTTGCAGTGTCTCAGAACCCAGGCTCCAGGCCAAGCCTGAACATCCACATTGCAATTTTATAGCCCCACAGCCCAAGCCCCACAAGCCTGAGTCAGCTGACATGGGCCAGCCATGGGTGTTTTATTGCAGTGTAGACATACCATTAGAGGTGTAGGCTGCAGCACTGAAACTGGTTTTATCCTGAAACATTTATTTGACTCTTTTCACATTTGACAGCTAACATGTGAATGGGGAATTGGATTGTTTTGCCCACTTCAGATGGAATCTGGCAACTCCCTAGTCCTTAAATGTAATCCTTGATGAATGAAAATTGGGCGATTTTATTAACCATCCTCACATAGCTTTGATGAGCAGCATGAAAAGTGGCAATTTCAGAACAAGCTGAGAGCAAGCAATGCATCCCTCTCTGTAGTTTATATAGAATGACACATTCTTGCTTCACAGCATCGTGTTTCAAGACAAACATGTCAGCAGTGTGAATAAGCACTGCAAGACCCAGCCCTTTCTGAACTTCATGGCAAATCTAAAAAGTCTCATATCTCTTACATTCAGCTTACTCCATCCGCCAGATTTATGTCTGATGTCATGTACTTCAGGAGACAATTAAAGCGTCTTTTTATTATGCAAGCGAAAAACAAAGCGATTGCAGTTCAGAGCTAACTGGAGGTATGCTATAATGATGAGGAAACTGGCAATACCAAGTGTGCTTTCTCTTCTATGAGGCTCACTCTTTCGAAGCCATAAAATCTGGCTGGTGTAACAGAAGTGTTTGTAATTAGAGTTAATGGAGTTAGCGGAGACCACAGGAGGAGGAGAGTAGCTTTGATCCCAGGTGGCCCCATAAGAAGAAAGCTCACAGTGAGAGAACACTCTGAATTGGAAAATATTAGAAGCATTTTCTGTAAATCCAAGAAATCACTGCTGGAAAAGAAAAGACCTAAGAATATAATTTACAAGATGAGCTAATTTAGTTTTCCTTCTACATGCTTTCAAAGCTTCTCTTTCAAATTGCAACACTCAAAATAAAGATGTATTTTTGACTAAAATATTAATCAGTCATTATTTTTATAATATCCCTTTGTCAGGAAAGCAAAAGAGATGAACACCATCTCTACTAGATGCAATCTGCCAAATTGATATCGGAACATAGTCAAGTTCATTCTTAATAACTGTATAATAATCTTGTCACACAGTCTATTTTCACATTGTTCTTGCTTGTAGTTTTGTGAATTTTGTGTTATTCTGAACGACTTTGTTTTCATGTCACATTATTGATTGGCTACTTTTAGAATATCTGGGTAAAATATCATATTTTACAAGTGTCATACTGGGATTTCAGCTCATTTAAAAAATATTTAGAGTCTGTCTATGGTGTGATCATTCTTTTTGTGACAGGTTTTTGGCTCATCACCCAGGGGATTTAAAATTACTCAGTACTTAAAGCAATTGTGCTACATCAATAAACTCAGTGATAATTTCAGTTCAAACAGATGGGCATAATGCATTGCAGGATACATTTTTCACTAAAAAAAATTATATGCAAACCCTGTTAAACACATTTTCACCCACACGCAAACTTCACAGGGTAAAGCATATTTAAAAACAAAGAGCATCCCAAATCACTTTATGGTTAAATAAAAAAAAAAATCACAGAGGGAGAGAGAAATTAAGACTTCAAAGGATAAAAGATAAGTTTTTAGCTGAGGATTGAAATGAAATGGGGAACTGATGAGGTGGGGAGATACACTGTGTTCCAAATGAGAAGAGCTGCCGAGGACAAGACTGATGCCAAGTGTGTGCGGAGGTCAGTACTAGAGAAAAGAAGAAATGGGAAAGGACACAAAGAGAGAGAGGAGCCTTTGAGATTCTGTAGGCTGCCTCAAGACCATGGAGGAATTTAAAAACAAGGAGCACAACTATTAGTCAGGTATTAAGGGATATAGGAAAAGGTGAGTGGGGATGATCAGGTCACACTTCCTTGCATTTGTGAAAAGGTAGGTAGCAAGCTGGGGAATGGAGAAGTCAGACTTGGGGAGGTTGCAGAGCGAAGAACTGCAGTAGTCCCAGTGAGACTAGACAAAGGCAAAGATGAGGATTTCAGCAGAGATGGCATCAAGGCCGAAGAGTACATGGCAATATTTTGGAAGTGAAGATCAGCAGAATTGCTGACAAAGCTTTGGAGGGAGGGAGAAGGCAAGTTTACAGTCATGGATGAATACACATGTACGGACACTTACCATGACAAAAGCATATGTAATAACTCTGATATTAGAGTATTCTTTAAAGAATAGGCTTTATAGAGGGTCATAAAAAGTGTATTGACAGTTTTCAATAATTGTTAGATCTTTAATAACCCAAAAGAAACCTACATTATGCTGATGTTTGTGAAGACATCCACTGTGAGCAAAATTCCTAATCCTCAGGAGATGCTTGGTGCCTTCGAGGGCCAAACTGCTATTGTTCATTACTAAATGCAATTTCTTATTTGGGGTGAGGGGTTGAGAGCAAAGGGAGTCTCAGTGCAGTTAAGTATAGCATCTGTGAGAAGTTTATTTCATTGTTATACAGACTGTTGTCAATCTCTTCTCATGCTTATGACCTCAATATCCTGCTTGAGCAATACTTGTTTAAGTTTAAATATTTCAGCTCTATGACCGAGCAGTGGAAAGGCACATGAAAAAGACAGCAAGCCGGTTGACCTCAGATCTCTGGTAAATGCTCAAAGCTCTCCTTTGACATTATACCACTACTGTCACATACGTACAAAGAGATTTATGTGTCCATCAAATCCTTAAACTGAATTTATTAAAGATGGTATTTCCGGCTTAGTAAAAGTGACTGCCAGTGCAATCCATTCCCACACATTAGCTATATTTGGCAAAGATAAAAATAAAATAATCAGTAAACTATTTTTTCTGTTTTTCTATGCATCTTCAATGCTGCTCCTTTTGTTTTGTATTTGCTCATTTGTGGGGGTTTTTTTTTTTTTTTGGTCTCTCTCTCCCCCTTCCCCTCTCCCTAAATAAATTCATTCTCCATGAATTGAAAACAATCACTTCCTTTCACTATGATTAAAATCAGCAGTGGAAAGGTAGGGAATGGGAGGAAGGAAAGAACCATCCTACTGCACTGAGGAAAGTCTGAGAATGATCAATTAAGCTTCTGTTTCAATCTGTAAACCATGCTAACGTGAGCAACATAGTCTTTATTTGTACAAATAAAATACACCAGTTACAGTTGATTGACTGAGTGCTGGGGTGGGGTGGGGTGGGGTGGGCTGGAGGGGAGAGGTGGGAAAATTCCCATTAGTAGCTGGTCTAAAAAAGACAAACAATTCTAGGTATCAATAACAAATATCCTGGGAAATCAGATTCTTCAAACAGTTTCCTGGTACCCCATGCTTTGATTCCAGCAGCTCTCTTTCTCAGATCTTAACTTCAGTTATAACCCCCTCAGTTCAGGGACTGGCTTATTCTTTGTCCTATGGAGTGACAAGCACATTCTCTGGGTTTTAAAAATAATAAATAATCATTTTACAAGCCAAAAATGATGATGTGGTTGGATAGGTCTCAGGATATCTGGGTTTAAATGCTGGCAGTGCCAGAGATTTCCTACGTCACCTTGGGCAGTTCATTTAGTCACCTGGAGCCCCAGGTCTTCACCTATAAAATGGGGGCAATAATACTCTCTTTCAAAATAAGATTGTTGATAAATTCATTCATCTTTGTGAGTCACTTGGAAGCTACTGTGATGATAATTGTGATAATTGCTTTAGAAAAGCCTACACATCAATAAGGAGAATTGGGGTGGATTGGTAGGTTAATGGAGGATTTCCAAACAACACATAATTGCTTCGGGATATGCTTTTAGTGCGTGAGTAGGTGCCAGTTTTCCTCTGGAGCAGGGCCGGTTCCAGGCACCAGCACAGGAAGCAGGTGCTTGGGGCGGCAAATTGGAAAGGGGCGGCACATCCGGGTCTTCGGTGGCAATTCGGCAACGGGTTCCTCAGTCCCTCTCGGAGGGAAGGGCCGGCCATAGGGCAATCACCAAAATGCCACCGATCACGGCTTTTTTTTTTTTCTCTTCGCTGCTTGGGGTGGCAAAAAAGCTGGAGCCGGCCCTGCTCTGGAGTCAGTGTGGGAGGTGCTGACCCATGGATGAGACAATCGCACGGTTCTGACCCCTAGTGCTCATCAAAATTTCCATGACACTTTTTTTTGTAAAAGCAGAGTTATTAACCTCCAGGGTCCTGGACAAATTCCACTCCATGTTGTTACGGTCTGCTCTGCTTAAGTCTGTGAACATTGTCATGAAAGGTACTGAGCATATCAGCAAGGCACTGAGGTAAAAACGTTGCATGTGTTTTTTGCTCCTCATGCCATTAGTCCAGCATGGTCAATGGTGTATAGCTGTCTGCCAGCAGGGGATTCTCTATGATAAAGGAATCGTCAGCTGCCCTTTCAAGGCCATTTTAAGTCTCCTTTGCATTGATGGAGTAGCACAAAGGGAATCTATTTTGGCCAAGGATCTGGCCCATATGGTCCAATTATCCATAGATGAATTAGGGTAATAACTTTGGCCTCTCTTTTCCTTTCGGGCACAGCCCTGCAATGGGGATAGCATCACTTCGGATGGGAACTTGGGCAGGCATTGTCTCAGAAGCAAGCAGAATAACCAGGGTTCCAGAGTGTATTGAAGGACTGCATCCATTGCACTAAGCATTGAAGAGACTCCAGCTCTCATTTCCTTCTGTGCCTGATCCCCCCCATTACCACTTACCCTAGCCTTTTTAAAGGGAAAGTCCTGAGTAGCTGTTGAGCTCCCTGAGCAAAAGAGCTCCCATTGGCTTCTTTATATGCATGGAGGTGCAACGGGAGGGAGACACCTTGAAAACTAGATTTAGCAGTACTTTGCCATTTGAATTCAGAAGTATTATTATTAATAAGAAATAATCAACTATTTTCTATTTGTCTTTCAGTACAAAACCACAGAAGTTCCACTGAAGGTCTCAAAGCAGGCCCTAGGACATGTGCTAGCCTTGTGAACAGGAGAGAATTTGTGTGATTGGCCAGCTGCATTACATGGCATTGTTTCTACTTCATGACTAGATGGTTGATTTTTTTTAAAAAAACAGGAGAATAGCAAATGACAAATACTGAACAACAAAAGAACAAGTGAAGGATAATGTACTTCTGGTACATATTTTTGGACAAATATTTTGTGCTAAAATTTCTGAAGTTTGCAGATTTGAAGCTTTTCTTGAATGAATTCTCAGTCTCCTCAATATATGTGAATAAAGAATAATATGAGTCCACAAATAATAGCAGAGCAAACATGCCACATTAACCTATGAAAATATTTGCAAATTACTTAACCAGTTTTTGAAAGGGCTGAGAAAAACATCAAGATTTGGCCCATTATCATTATTGATAATCCAATATATTTAGCTTTATAAACATGAGTACTATGGCAAGTATTGGATAGAGAGGCAAGCAAGAATACTTCTTTTACAGACTCAAAGAAACAAAAATAGTGCTGGGGCTGCAGTATAAAGAGAAAATCACATCATCCCGGTACCAGAGCGGTAGATAATAATGCAGTGTTATAGGTGGCATGGTCTATGGACTTGTGTCACTGTACCCATGAATGATGCACGCATAAAATTCTAATTTCCATTATCCACAAAACCAGTTACATATTGAGTAATATTTAACATAATCATTATTTTATATGTAAATATTACTCTGTGTGTGTGTGTGTTAGTTGGGGGTGGGGATAAATGGAAATTCTCCCTACTTTCAGGTGACCAGAAAATAGAAGAATATGCCTTCCCTAATCATTCTTCCCTTATATTAACACTCTGGGTTATAAGAACAGGAGTACTTGTGACACCTTAGAGACTAACAAATTTATTTGAGCATAAGCTTTCGTGGGTTACAAACTTCGAAGAAATAGGCTGTAGTCCACGAAAGCTTATGCTCTAATAAATTTGTTAGTCTCTAAGACGCCACAAGTACTCCTGTTCTTTTTGCGGATACAGACTAACACGGCTGCTACTCAAACTCTGGGTTAAGAGGATACAGCATATGCTATTTCTCATTTCTTCTTTAGCAGCAATATTACATACAGCTGTATTTGGGGAAGTTTATTTTTCTTTTGAGGATAGAAAAAATTGCTCAGCTGAAGTGGGAACACCTCTTTTTTGGCTGGACTCTGCCAACATTTTAGTGGTTGCTGGGGAATTTCAATATATAAATTCTCAACTGGAAAAAAATAAGAATTACTGTATGATCTCTGTTTGGAGATGTGCTAAAAAATTCAGGGGCTATTTTTGTAGCTTTAAACAAAGTGGGAACCTATATTATCTCCTTATGCCTAACTTCCAAACTGCCCATTTCTACCCATCTTGGGTTGGCTATTTGAGTAATGAGAGATGCCATTCAACTAACTTATGTGCTCATTTAAGGTAGCAAGAAAAGGCATTTGTGAAACAAGAAGGATATTTTAATTAAAAGTGATTCTTTTATGTTGGGTATTTAAGAATAGATATGACTATGTAGTTTGTGTGGAACAGGTACAACACTGTTGGTGTTGGGAGAAACTTAAAGAAATACAGGTCCAGATCTTCAGCTGGTGCAAATTGGTATAGCTCATTTGAAGTAAATGGAGTTATGCTATTTTACACCAGCTGGGTTTCTGGGATACTCAAATTATAATTCCTTTTACCTTATTAAATGCCATCTTCAGGTTAAATCAATTCTATGGTTAAGCTTTTAAACACATGCAAGCCAGGAGAATAAAACAATTCCCCCAAAATATCTAAAATTGGATATACCAGGCCACCATCTTCAAAGACATCACTATATTGTAATAAGTACCACCTTGGGAAGAACTATAGTATAGTCTGGCATGACACTGTGAGGTCAAAAGAAGTAGGGTTTCCGGAGAGATACAGTTAGAAATGCTTTTATTTGTTATGTTTCCATTCATTATTTATAACACAGTAGCACTTAAGGGCCTCTACTAAATGAGGGCCTCATCATGACAGGCATGGTGCCAACACAGAGAAAAAGAAAAGCTGCCCCAAAAAGCTTGGAATCAAAATAGACAAGACAGACAAAAGGTGGGGAAAAAAAGATTCTTATCCCCATTTAAGGAATGAGGAATTGAGGTAAACAGCGATTAAGTGTCCAAGTTCATATAGAATGTCTGTGGCAGGGCCAAGAACTGAATTCAAAAACCCCAAGTCCCTGTCCAATGCCTTAACCACAAGACAGTCCTTCTTTTACAGGCTGTAGTCATCTTGTCATTCAACAGCAAGGTGAGAAAGTCACATATATAATATACTCATTTAGTGGAGAACTTCTATATATTTTAAGTACACAAACATTTTGGATCTGGCAAGGCTATTCTAGTCCTTTAAATTCATAAATCAGCTCCTCCTCTAAATCAGTTCCTCCTCTGTAGTCATAAAAAAAACAAACTTTTGGACTATTTACATAAATAAAAAGAAAGACTCTTTAGAGCTATATAAGAATAACAAGGACAAAGAAATAATGGTCACTTCTAACACTAATTAAAAATGAAATGATATTTTTACAGCTCTGTTAACAGGCCACTTTTAAAAATCATTCTAGCGAGTCTAATGTGTCCTGGTAATCTGTTTCATGTGGTAAGAACATTGTAATAGAGGAACTAATTCCTGCATCTCTTAGAATAGTATAACTACATAAAGGAAATAACGCATTTTAAGCACTATATTAAAAAGATCTTTACTAACTGCACAACTTTCAAGTTTTCTAGAAAAGAAGCATATTTTAAAAAATTGTGTTTTGATGTATATTTTCACAGAAAATGCCAGTAATCCTGTATTTTTAATATTACTGACCACTATTTGGCATTAATCTTTTCTTCTTTTTCTTATTTCAAGGATGTAAGATTTAATATGCTTATGTCTAGTCTCTCCCTCTCTCACACAGACACATATTCACAATTCAATCCATTCAGTGAGCACTGAAAAGCCTTGAACTTTAAAATCAAACAAGGAAAGAAAAAGGAAAGAAAAGACTTGAATTCTCATCTCTCGTCACACACTAGGAGGTAAATCCTGGCTCAGCACTGTCCAGCCTGCTCAGTAGTGTAGAAGATAATGCCAGCAATGGCAGTTAGCACAGACTCACTCTCCTATGGCAAGAAATCATGCTTTTTATGGCTAGTGAACTAATATGCTGTATTTAGAGGGTGCAGTAGAGGAGGCATTGCATTAGCTCACACCCTTATGGCAAGAAAACTTTTTTTTTCAGCTAGGACCTCTTCCAAATCCCATTGAAGTCAATTGGGAGACTTTCCTTTGACTTCAGGGGGATTTGCATCAGACTCATAATGAATTGCTATTTGGTAGGAGAGGGTGGGAGGTGAGAACAGTTACAATGGAAAAAAAGTTTTCAGAGGCCTTCCTATATCTGAATGGTGGCCAGATTGATTTATGATTATTGTTTTGGTCAACATAGAACCGTTTACAGAGAAACGGCAGGACCTGACAATCAGGGGAAATTTTAAATGTCATAATGTTACTAATTGTTTTACCATGTGTTTCTTTTACATATCTGAAAGCAAATGTCATTGAAGTTGTGGTTTCTGTGGCATGCCTGAAAATACAATCTAACAGTGAGGATAAAACTCCATGGAATATAATGTGGAGGAAAAGTAGTTCTACAAAAGTTAATGCTTTTACACTGTTTTACTGTTCTTCTGGAAATGTGTGAAAAGTGGCCATTGTAATTACACTCTGGGGCTTATTTTAGTGTTTATTGGATGAATAATACCCCCTTTAAATGTGTGTGCTGTAAAGTTTTTAACCCTTGTGAAAAAAAATACAGAAAAAATCAAGAGAGTTCTATAGAATGTAATAGTTTTTTTATAGAAATTACTTTAAAAATCTATAGGACCTGATTTTCCACTGCCTTGCATCTTGTGGAGTCATTTGACTCCTCAAGAAGTAAGGCAATCAAGAATCAGGCTTATAGAGCTTAACAGAGAATAATAAAGACTTGGGATATTTAGTTGGCCTATTTAAATATTTTTTTTCTATTTTTGTTTCACTCGTCCTCTCTCTACTGTTTCTTATTATTATTTGTTACACACACTTGTTGCATCTTGTCCTGCTTAGACTATAAGGGCAAGAACCTACTCTGACTTTAGGAGCCTTAAAATACCCAACACAATGGGGACTTAACCCTGACTGGAATCTACAGGTCCTATTTGAGGGCAAAGAAGAAATAATAATATCAAACCTATAAATTTCTGCAGCAGAAATATAATCCTCTATTAAATTGCATTGGATGGTTCAAAACCCTACAGAAAGATTATGTTTTACTCAATTTTCACCTAAATGAATTTATTTATTATTCAATGAAAATGATAATATTGCTACTTTTTCTTTAAGCTATAAATATCCCTAAATAACGCAGCTATATTTTATAATTTTGTTAAAGCAGAATTAAGTCAACAAAAGTCAAGAAAGAGTCTAGGCTGAAACCTCACCCTTCATTTGTGCCTAAATATTGCAGCAGTCTATGGGGATCTCAGATGCACAGGTTAGGGCTCTGTATTTCTTACTGTTTTCACAGATTTTATGGGCCTGATTCTTCACTCTCTTACACTGGCACAAAACATTAAAAAAAAAATCTGATTTGACATTTGGGGATTTGTGTGCTAGTGAGGAGATGTCTTGCTGCAGAGGAAAGGCAGTGCAATTGGAAAGAATAATACTTTCTTTAGAATCAGAGGGGTAGCCGTGTTAGTCTGAATCTGTAAAAAGCAACAGAGGGTCCTGTGGCACCTTTGAGACTAACAGAAGTACTGGGAGCATAAGCTTTCGTGGGTAAGAACCTCACTTCTTCAGATGCAAGTCTTGCATTTGAAGAAGTGAGGTTCTTACCCACGAAAGCTTATGCTCCCAGTACTTCTGTTAGTCTCAAAGGTGCCACAGGACCCTCTGTTGCTTTTTACTTTCTTTAGAGAAACTCCAGTGTTTCCTGGTTTGTCTGGGTCAGAAATGTTGCAAAACATTCCATTCTCTGGCAGCATAGTAGTTCTGCTTCCTGTCCATTACATGCTGACTACTTCCTCAAACAGGGTGTAAACAATAAGCGGCAGAGACAGAGATTGTAAATCACAGCCCCCACAAACTTTACTGAGGAATATACATATGTAATCCATGTGACCCCTCATTGCTTGCAGACAGCTACTATCACACTGAAGATTAAATTCAGTAGAGAGTAAACAGTGGTGTAAGCGGTAAAGCAGTATAAATGTCCCTGATTTGACATTTAGCGTGTCTGCAAATAAAGTACAATATATACAGATGGAAGATGCTATAGCAGGAAAAGCAACTAATAAGAGTGTGTAAATTAAAGCAGACTCCCTCTATTTTGTCTTACATCCTCCTGTTAATAGATTTTCCTCCTACACCTTCAATCCTCTGACTCCTTGGTGCAAAGATTACATTTGAGTTGCACACCAACTGAACGCCAGAATTTGTACACTGGTTCATCACATTAGAATATTCTCATCTAGCAAAATGTACTATACATTGGTATCAAAGATTATCACATTTCCCCCTCATAGCTAGAATACAATGCATTGGTAGTAATTGTGTATCAATGGTTAGGAAACAGGGATTTTTAATGGCGACTGGTGAATGTGCAAACAATACTACTTAATTACTTACAAGGCAGGTGAAGAGCTGTGCGGAGGGCCCATATGTGAATGAGTCAGCTCTGCTGGAATGATTGGGGTGCACTAAACACAGAGTTTAGTTTGAATTAACTCTTAGGGTGAAATCCTGGCCCCACTGAAGTCAATGACAAAGATCCAAGTTACTTCAAGTTTTTACCCTGGATTTTACTCAGTTTCAGTCAGACCTTCAGCATTCTCTTAGTTAATCTTTTTTCTGCGTCAATATTACTTTTTGTATCTGTATGTACAATCAGTGATTATTATGTTGGTCAAACCCATCTACCTAGGCTAACTACTGAATCACTTTTCCTTTCTGAAACCTTGCAACTTTACACATGGCTTACACACTGGCTGGGCTAGATTGCACCAAGCTGGGAAGGAAAGCATCAGGGAGCCAGATCTGACTCTCTGCTTCTCAGGGTCAAACCTGACGTCTATGCAACTCAAAACTGTTGACAGGCAGATTTAAGTAGAGGGTCCTTAGTGCCTAAGCCAGTGCAGGACTGTAGTGTTGCTAACCCCAAGCATTCAAAAATCAAAAGCCAGGCCCCCTGAAAATCATGAGATTGAAAACAACACATTTTGAATTTGCTTTATTTGCATTCTAGTTTTGAGTTTTAGGGTTCACATTTTCAAGTTTTTCTTCCCAATAATGAAGGCGAGAAATTTGGAGTTAGTCACAAAAAGACTTAGGTGTCTATCTGCCACTTAAGGAGCCTAAATCCCAGAATCGGACCCACAAGGATCCACACTGCCACTGTACCCTGTAGGTGCCTAAGTCTACTCGGCTCCTAATTGTTTGCCATGAGAGTTCCCCAGGTGCCTGTGTTTCTGCCTCTGAGGATGTGCACCGCAGCCTACTCTAGGTGCCTAGACACCCAACTCCAGTGTGATGCACAAACTGGGGGAAGACAGGCATTCCTCTGCCTAACTCACCTGTGGGACCGGATCTTGTAAACATGTTCCGAGCTCACCTACTAGATCAGGCCCCCATATCTGAACTTACACACAAAAGCTGGGGAAGACCAACCCTCAACCAGTTTAAGTCCCCTCTCCACTGGAAGAGGAGAAAGGATTTAAGCAGGGATCTGCCACACCTCAGTTGAGTGTCTTAACCACTGAGCGATGGGATATTCTGATATGGGGCTCTGACAGTCTCTCCTGTTAAAGCTTTTCCATTACAAATAAATAATGAAAGACTCAATGGGCCAGAGAGAGAGCCAGCATGAGAATGAGAGTAGCTTAGTGGTTAGATCAGTCAGGTGGGAGACCCAGGCTCCAGTCTTTCAGCTCCAATGTCTTTTCAAATTATTTTTCCACAGTGGAACAGCTTCAGCAAGAGAGTTTGAGGGAGGCTTCCACCTTTCCCCCATCAGAATATCTGTTAGCCCAGTGGCGAGGGCACTCACCTGAGAGAAGGCAGATCCCTATTCAAATTCCTTCTCTCCATCAGGCAAAGGGCAGGGGGTCTAGAATTATGGATATCCCATATCCCAGGTGAGTACCCTAATCACTGGGCTAAAAGTTATGAGGGAGCCTTTAGCAAAGCCCCTAGCCTTTAGCAAAAAACAGCATGGGTGCCTAATGCCAAGAGAGGCTCGCAGCTTAGAACCTCAGGCAGAGGGAAATGCCACCTTCCAGATGGGATTTAGGTGCCAAACCCCTCATAGGCACCTTGACACTTCCCATTGGTTAGCTTAGGCAAGGAGCTGCTAAGTGTATCTCACGTTGAGGTGCCTATCTCTCCATTCATTGTATAGGAAGCCTGGGTACCTAACTCAGGCTTTTTGAATCCCAGTGATTTTCTAGGTGCCAAAAAGTTAGGGGTCATCAGGCCTAAGTTCCATTGTGAATCTAGCCCTTACTGTTTAAAATATGAAAGTTGTCATTCTCACATAATCACAGGACACCAGGAGCCTAAAGGAAAAGCCCCTTTTCTGTCAGACTCATGATGAAATTTTGGCAGTTGGCAACATTGGAAGTGCCATGTTAGAGTAGAATATTGTCTCTTGTGAGGAGAAGGTTCAGTCTCAGGAGCCACACCAGCACATCTGTGCTAGCGGGGAGTTAGGTCCTCTTCAGCTGGTGACACACAGGGGTTCCATATATTATGATGGAAAACCAGCTACAAGAGTATGCTCAGTGTGGACAATCTCAAATGTACAAAAGCTCCAAAAAATCATGAGACTGGCTGAGAAGCCATTAGATTTGTAGAAATAATACATCTTTAGTTATCTTCACTTGCCTTTTGATTTCTGAGCCTTTAGGGTTCATATAAGGACTAGAAACATACTTTGTTTGATATGAAAGCTCACGATTCTCACATGATCATGGGACTCTAGAAGCTGGGTCTTTAAGAAAACACTATATGTTGTGAAAGTTATGATAAAATCATGAGAGATGGATGGTGACACAATGGCCTTGGCTACACTTGCAGCTGTACAGCGCTGTGAGGTAAACCTGTCTTCGTACAGCTGAGTAGGGAAAAGCGCTGCAGTCTGTCCACACTGACAGCTGCCAGCGCAGTGGTGTGGCCACACTTGCAACATTTGCAGCTGTGTTGGGAGCGGTGCATTATGGGCAGCTATCCCAGCATTCATGTGGCTGCAACGTGCTTTTCAAAACAGGGGGGTGGGGAGGATTGTGACAGGAAGTGTGGAGGGGAGAGAGAGTGCTTTTTGGAGCATGTCAGCTCTCTATTTTGCAAGTTCCGAACTCCCGGCCCCCTGCTCATTCATTTACTCACTCAAAGCCAGCTGCAAACTGTTTGCTTTTCTCTGTGGTACGAGCTGTGATACTGGCACTTCCGCATTCCTGCAGCCGGTCACAACAATGGAGAGGATTGGTCACTTGACAAGGTGATTAATACAGCGCTGCAAGCGTTTACACTGACACCCGTGAGTCGTAGCCAATCCGCTGCAGCTGTTATTCCTCTCGGAGATGTGGAGTACCTGCAGGGGTGTACCCAGGGAGATACAGCGCTGTAAGTGCCCTGCCAGTGTGGACGGGGAGTGAGTTACAGCGCTGGGGGAGGCTTTACAGCGCTGTAACTTGCAAGTGTAGCCAAGGCCAATGTTTCATTTCCTTACCTTGCATATCATGCTGTTTGATTATGATGTGGCCACAGCCTTAGGAAGCATTTTCAGCAAAGAAATAATGTGAACCTTAAAATCTGCAAGCAACCAAAATGGTAGTGATGGTGGTGGGCAGTGCATTGGAGTGTATTTATTGGTTTATGATGTATTTTTCAACAACAGCCAGATGAAAATTATATATAAAGTAATTGAATTGCTGAATAAATTTAATTGCTGCAGAATTTAATAGCACCACACCAGAAGACAGTAAATCTGAGTAACAATGCCCTGTTCACTGGGAAGCATTGGACAACATCTGGTATCCATGGCTAGGATCTCTGCATACTCTCTCTCTAATTTATTTATTTATTTTTTAGAAACTCCGCTAAATTATAACCTCTCAAAATGACCTGTGGGAAAATCCTAAGGACAAATGCCTGTTGCATACAGAAATAGCATTTTATTTATTTATTTTGAACAAACAGTATGATGGAAAATCCTAACTCACCTGAACATAAAGGGCCAGATAGTAATTCCTTTAGTGAAAATTAATCACAGGGGAGCAAGGTAGCACTCAGCTAGTAGTAGTGCTAGATGGCCACTGGTGGCAGGAAGAGATTCATAATCAGGCCTGTAGAGTTGAGGATTTAACAAACCAATTCTGGGGCCAGATTCTTACTTATGAGATGAATGGTGCTTTACTCCACCTTTTTTCCCATTGGTATTAATAGAACTGTTCTTGGAGTAAGGTTCTGATTAATATGAGAAAGGAAGGTGGAATCTAATGCTTGGAAAACAAAAGCTTCATCTTTTAGATAAAGTTCTCATTATTTGAGTTCAGAACTAAACATACGAACATTTTAATTCATGAATAGATTTGTATTTGTGCAGCAAATATGGATCATCTAGCCCTAGTCTTTAGTAGATTTTGTTTTGTGTTGATGCAGCTGATTATAATACCGTCTCTAACTACAACAGCTGGAGTGGAGAGTCCCATTTCAAATGATTAATGACACTGTTTGGACAATGGGGATTTAAACTCACAAGTACTGTAAAGACTGGGAAAAAAATCCTGCAAGTCTTTTTCAGTAGTTTTTTATTCCAGTAATTACAGAACAATAATGGAGTAGATTGTATGCTGCACTCTCATCTGTGAACTAGGACATAGGTCAAAGGGTCATTGTTGCTCAGAGGAAAAATAAAATATGAATGTGCTTATTCTGTTCTATTTAGTTTAGTTCTCCAACCTTTCTTGTTGTAAGGGGCTGTTATTAGGTAAGTCTGTCAAGTGACCCAGGAAATTAAAGATAAAAATGTTTTTTGTTTGATTAATGATGAAGACAATAGGGTATCTTCAATAAGCATACATAAAAAAAACAAACCCCACCACCTAATTATCGGACGGTGCCACTTCTAAGATGGCTATCAGCACCTAGATATGTAAAAGTTGTGGTAGTTGTGTATTTTAATGAAGGCTTTAAGAGGGAGACAAAAGGTTTATATAGACATACAAGTCTCTTATGACAGTTAAATATGGAGACGAGGTGTACCACACTTTCATGTCAATTGCTGGTATTATAAATCACACAGAAATGACAGATAATGAAAGTGTCCTGAATCAAACTCCTGCGCTTTGGATCTGGTTATAAACTTTATATCTCTAAAACTGACAGAAGTAAAACCCAAGAGGTAGAATTTCCTGTGTTTGAAAGTTTAAAATCTCAAATTTCTCAAAATTTGGATTATTCAAAATCAAGCCACCCTATTTTGTGCTGGGCTTGAACTTGATAGACATGAATCCAAACCTTGGATTTTGTGGTTGGATTCAGGTTTTGGTAAGGGCTCATTCCTAGTGTAAATGTCCTAAAAACATTCAGTCATTTTCTTTAGAAATCACTATATAAACCTGAATGAATGTATTTGTTGAAGTGTGAATGAATATCATAAAAGCAAGCAGACTTTCCAGAGGCTATCGCATTTCTGGTATAATCACAAGTGATACTATTATTGAACACAATTGTATTGTGTGGGACAACAATGGAGCTAAAGACCCAAGTTTTATCTGAATTTAAGTACTATGGAATAGCTTGTTTCCTTAACTACATTCAACTTGACAGTTTCCATTCTCCTTGGCAATAGCAGACCTCTCTGATTTAGATTAATTTCTCCTGCAACATATAATATTGTGGAAATAAGTGTTTTAACTTTTTTGGACTATGATTTAAATGAGAAAACAACCTATATCTCCATTCCAACTGTGTAGGTGGTGAAGGGGAAAATATCTGTATTTTCACTGTAACATACACTGCCTTGCCCTAGAGCCCATTCTTAATTATCCTGTAAATGATGGATCTGTAGATGCAGCTGCACTATGTTCTCTAAGCATAGGGGTAGGGCATGGAAAGAGGTTTAGTAGTCTGCATGAGTAGTTGGATTGGGTAAAATATTTTCACTTTCCAACTTTGATAATATCCTATTCCCATGGAGAAACACATTTGCTGCATTAGTATCCAGGTGAAATTCACTAGATGATTAATCAAGGAATGCACTTCTTTGGGGACCAAATTATTATCTCAGTTACATAACACATGAATAAAACTATAATAACTCCACTGGTTTCAATGGATTTAGGTTACTACAATAACTTTAGTGGATTTACAACAGTATAGCTGACCCTAAGAAGTATAATCCCAATAAATTAATGTCTTTATGTGTCTTCTAGAATCATAATATTGGTCACAATAAGAAGGCAAAAAAAAAAAAAAAAAAAAAGGAAGAGGAAGGTAGAAGAAAGAAAAAGAGAAACAGAAAGAAGGAGAGTGAAAAAGAACAAGAAAAAGATGGAGAAGAAAGAGGAAGGATAGTTTTAGTCCAGACATTTATAATTTTTTTTTTTGTTTTAATTAAAAAAACAAAGCAGGCACTGTTTTAGTGTAAATATAATCTTGCCACTCTCAATCTGGCAAAAAGTCACATTTTTTCCACTAAATTCATTTAAAATTTTGTGGTTTTTACCCAGGAATTTCCACCAAAGTAATTTCGGTGCTTGCTTTTTAATAAAAGGGAAAAAAAAGAATTGTATTAATTCATTTGCATGGAGAGACAATGGACAGAAAGTAATCTGTCCAGATAGCAAGCTTCATTTGCTAGAGAACTGGAGTGGGACTCGGTAGACCTGTTCTATTCTTGGCTTAGCCACCGGCCTACTGGGTGACCTTGGGCAAGTCATTTCACCACTCCATGCCTCAGTTTCCCCATCAATAAAATGGGGATAATGGTGTTTCCCTCTTTTTATAAAGAGTGTTGAGATCTACTGATGAAAAGTGCTAGATAAGAGCTAGGTATTTGTTTATTTATTATTAATAATAATTTCAGTATGATGATGTGTCAGCACGAAAGACAAAAGTTCCTGCTATGAAGTTTAATAGGACAGGTGATAATTGAATGCATCACAGGCAATTCTTTCCATTTACTAATAGAACTCATACGCTGAAGAAAATTTCCACAAAGTTAAGGAGTTTGCCAAACCCTTTACGTACTTCATAGCTAGGTTTATAAACTGGAGGGCTTGACTCAACCAATACAGTGTGGCCAGTGATAAGCAGTTGCTTTTATCCTTTTCATTTATTTTTCAACTTTAATCCATTTTTTGAAGTTATTGCCACTATTATGCACCAACACATGCCTATTTAGGTCTTCGTGAGTGTCATTGTGCTGCACATGATGGCTATGAAAAAAGCAGCCAGTTGCAAACTGAGTGAGCTGCGAGCAGAGGGAGTTTGCCTGGGAACCATCCACGAGGTGCTATGCTGAGTGCTGCACTGGGGAGCTGTGTTGTGAGCTGTGGGGTGAATATCCGAGTGTCTGTCTGCTGTGACCATTTATTTGACTGGTACTAGTTGCAGGGACTGTTTGTGTGGTTGTTTGTTTGAAAAGTGTGAATTGGGAGTGCTTTGTTCCAGGTGGGCTTTGAGTGGTTGATTGGAGGGAAGGCTTTGAGCTGGGGCAACTGGTTCGAGCCAGGAGCCTTATAAAAAAGCAGCCAGATGCGCACCGAGTGAGCTGCAAACCGAGGGAGTTTGCCTGGCAGTTTCCACAGAGTTTTTGCCTTTCAGCTTCTGTGAGCAGTAAATACAACATCTCAGGAGGCTCTTAGAAGGAAGACAATATGGATAGTGAGCGATCAGCTGTTTTGATCTGCACAGGATGTGCCATGTTTCTCTTTCTCCCAGAGGATAGAAGTGACTTCGTCTGTACAAAGTGAAAGCTGGTCTCCATATTGGAAGAGAAGGTTAAAGGACTAGAGACCCAAGTATCAACCCTGCGTTGCACCAGAGAAAATGAAGATTTTCTGGATAGAAGTCAGTGTTTGGTACTGCAGGAACAGCATGCTGAAGAATCAGAGAGGGCAGTGCAGAACGGGGAAGATAATTGGCAGCATGTGACCTCCAGAGGAAGAAAAAGGAGAACCCATGTATCCCCAATTCAGATAGAGGTAAGAAACTGTTTTCAGGCATTCTGCACAGGTATTACAGTGGAGAATGGTTTGGAAAAGTTATCTGAGGGAAGGGATCAGAAGGAGATCTCATCGACCAGAAGGCATGGGATGCATTGCTCTAGGGATGGGGGTTCCACGACCATCACTCCCAAAAGGAGGAGATGGGTTGAGGTGGTCGGGGATTCCCTTCTAAGGGGGAACGGATTCATCCATCTGCCATCCAGACTGGGAAACTCGAGAAGTGTGCTGATTGTCTGGAGCTAGAATTCAAGATGTGATGGACTGTCTGCCGAGACTGACCAAGCCCTCGGACTGTTACCCCTTCCTACTTCTCCACGTGGACACCAATGATACTGCAAAGTATGACCTTGAGCGGGTCACTGCAGACTATGTGGCTCTCGGAAGAAGGATAAAGGAGTTTGAGGTGCAAGTCGTGTTCTCGTCCTTCCTCCCTGTTGAAGGAAAAGGCCCAGGTAGGGACCATCAGTTGTGAAAGTAAATGTGTGGTTATGCAGGTGGTGTTGGAGAGAGGGCTTTGGATTCTTTGACCATGGGATGTTGTTCCAGGAACAAGGATTGCTAGGAAGAGATGGGATCCACCTAACAAAGAGAGGGAAGAGCGTCTTCACAGGCAGCCTTGCTAACCTATTGAGGAGGGCTTTAAACTAGGTTTGCTGGGGGATGAAGACCTAAGCCCTGAGGTAAGTGGGATACTGGGAGGAAACACAAGGAGGAGACTGCAATTGTGGAGGCCTCCTGATTCATACTGAGAAAGTAGGGTAATTGGCTAGTTATCTTAGGTGCCTGTACATGAATGCAAGAAGCCTGGGAAACAAGCGGGAAGAATAGGAAGTCCTGGCACAGTCAAGGAACTATGATGTGATTGGAATAACAGAGACTTGGTGAGGTAACTCACATGACTGGAGCACTGTCATGGATGGGTATAAACTGTTCAGGAAGGACAGGTGGGGGAGAAAAGATTTAGGAGTTGCACTGTATGTAAGAGAGCAGTATGATTGCTCAGAGCTCTGGTATGAAACTGGAGAAAAGCCTGTTGAGAGTTTTTGGGTTAAGTTTAGAGGCAAGAGCAAAAAGGGTGATTTCGTGGTGGGCACCTGCTATAGACCACAGACCAGGAGGATGAGGTAGACGAGGCTTTCTTCAGACAACTCACAGAAGTTTCCAGATCACAGGCCCGGATTCAGATACCCTGACATCTGCTGGGAGAGCAATACAGCAGTGCACAGACAATCCAGGAAGTTTTTGGAGAGTGTTGGGGACAACTTCCTTGTGTAAGTGCTAGAGGAACCAACTAGGGGCCATGATCCTCTTGACCTGCTGCTCATAAACAGGGAAGAATTGGTAGGAGAAGCAGAAGTGGGTGGCAACCTGGGCAGCAGTGACCATGAGATGGTCGAGTTCAGGATCCTGACAAAAGGAAGAAAGGAGAGCAGCAGAATATGGACCCTGGACTTCAGAAAAGCAGACTTCGACTTCCTCAGGGAACTGATGGGCAGGATCCCCTGCGAGGCTAATATGAGGAGGAAAGGAGTCAAGGAGAGCTGGCTGTATTTTGAAGAAGCTTTATTGAGGGCACAGGAACAAACCATCCCGATGTGCAGAAAGAATAGCAAATAGCAAATAGCAACAGCAGGCGACCAACTTGGCTTAACAGAGAAATCTTTGGTGAGCTTCAACACCAAAAAGAAGTTTACAGACATGGAAATTTGGACAGATGACTAGGGAGGAGTATTAAAATATTGCTCGAGCATGCAGGGGTGTAATCAGGAAGGTCAAAGAACAATTGGAGTTGCAACTAGCAAGGGATGTGAAGGATAACAAGAAGAGTTTCTACTGGTATGTTAGCAACAAGAAGGTCAGAGAAAGTGTGGAACCCTTACTGAATGGGGGGAGGCAACCTAGTGATAGATGATGTGGAAAAAGCTGAAGTACTCAATGCTTTTTTTGCCTCAATCTTCACAGACAAGGTCAGCTCCCAGACTGCTGCGCTGGGCAGCACAATATGAGGAGGATATGAAGAACCATCAGTGGTGAAAGAACAGGTTAAGGACTATTTAGAAATGCTGGGCATGCACAAGTCCATGGGGCCGGATATAATGCATCCGAGGAAGTTGACTGATGTGATTGCAGAGCCATTTGAAAACTTGTGGCGATCGGGGAAGGTCCCAGATGATTGGAAAAAGGCAAATATAGTGTCCATCTTTAAAAAAGGGAAGAAGGAGAATCCGGGGAAGTAAAGACCGGTCAGTCTCACCTCAGTCCCCGGAAAAATGAAGCAGGTCCTCAAGGAATCCAGTTTGAAGCACTTAGAGGAGAGGAAGGTGATCAGGAACAGTCAACATGGATTCACCAAGGGCAAGTCATGCCTGACCAACCTGATTGCCTTCTATGATGAGATAACTGGCTCCGTGGATATGGGGAAAGCAGTGGATGTGATATACCTTGACTTTAGCAAAGCTTTTGATATGGTCTCCCACAGTATTCTTGCCAGCAAGTTAAAGTAGTATGGATTGGATAAATGGACTATACGGTGGATAGAAAGCTGGCCAGATCATCAGGCTAACAGGCTGGGGACCAACTGACCAAGCAGCAGTTCTGCAGAAAAGGAACTGGAGATTACTGTGGACAAGAAGGAATATGAGTCAACAGTGTGCCCTTGTTGCCAAAAAGGCTAACGGCATATTGGGCTGCATTCGTAGGAGCATTGCCAGCAGATCGAGGGAAGTGATTATTCCCTCTTATTCAGCAGTGGTGAGGCCACACCTGGAGTAGTGCATCCAGTTTTCTGTTTCCTACTACAGAAAGGATGAGAGAGTCCAGTGTAGGGCAATGAAAATGATTAGGGGGCTGGTGAACATGACTTATGAGGAGAAGCTCAGGGAACTGGGCTTATTTAATCTGCAGAAGAGAAGGGGGCAGGGATTTGATAGCAGCCTTCAACTACCTGAATGGAGGATGGGGAAGGGGTCCAAAAAGGATGGAGCTAGGCTGTTCTCAGTGGTGGCAGATGACAGAATGAGGAGCAGTGGTCTCAAGTTGCAGTGGGGGAGGTCTAGGTTGGATATTTGGAAAAAGTATTTCACTAGGAGGGTGGTGAAGCACTGGAATGGGTTATCTAGGGAGGTGGTGGAATCTCCTTCCTTGGAGGTTTTTAAGGCTCAGCTTGACAAAGCCCTGGCTGGGATGCTTTAGTTGATGTTGGTCCTGCTTTGAGCAGGGGGTTGGACTAGATGACCTCCTGAGGTTTCTTCCAACCCTAATCTTCTATGATTCTATTCAGATTTTCATTGTGAGAAAGGGGACAGAACTGACTATAGTAAGAAGACAATACATGGTATAAGCATATATTTAATACAGCAGAACACCCATTGAACTTGTTGAAAGAATACACTTTCTCTGGAGTAAACTAATCAATGTGTTGTAAGTTGGTCTGCAAAAGTCCCTTTTGGGACTTGGGGGAAGGTGTAGGAGCCTTGTGGAATGGGTGGAGTAGTGGCAGGACCTGGAGCAGAGCACTGGGTTGAGCAGTGAGCACCCCACACCACATTGGGAAGTTAACATCTTAGCTCCAGCCTCGGAGTCGGCGCCTATGCAAGGAGCCACATATTAACCTCTGAAGAGCCGCATGCGGCTCTGGAGCCACAGGTTCGCCTAACCTGAATCTGATTTTCAAATAATGACCCCACTGTCAATTCATGGTGCTGATACGACACTATGCAATTCTTCTGGTTCCTTCCATCAACTGGCTAATGTTGTCTTTCCTGGATTGAGTCACAACCATCTACCCCTCATCCAAGTCCCAATTTCTAGGTCATTCATTCCATTGCACCAGCAGGATTGGATATTTTAGAGAGACCAGGTGGGTGAGGTAATATCTTTTATTAGACTGACTTCTGACAATCAGAGAGATATTCTGGAGATATACAAAAGTGTTATCATCCACATATTGCAGAAACTGTAATCTGTGTGTCTTTCCTCACCTTCCTAGCTGTCTCAGGGGCACAATGAGCAAGAGAAGGACAAAGTAAAGCCCTGTGGTGTCTAGAATAAGAGTGCCCTAGAAGTGGAAACACTTGTCCAGAGTCATCTTCTGGGTTTTCTATACAAAAAAGGACCAAGCTACCTAGGTGGCTCCATCCAATCATATAGACTGCAAGCCTTGTCAACATCACCTCCTGCTGATCTGTATCAAAGACAGCTGACAGATCAAACATCAGAATGGATAAGCTATCCGTATTCATAGCCAGGAGATCAATATTACTAGTGCAGTTTCAGAGCCATAGCCAGTCTAAAACTAGATTGCCCAGGATCAAAGAAATCTACATATTGAAAATATGGCCATGGCTGTTTAGCCACTAACTGCACAACAATCTTCTCAAAAATGGGTATATGTAACTCCACTCTATAATTGGTGAGGTCACCATTAAGTTTCTTCTTGAGAATTCCTGGAATCCTAGTAATCGCTGTCACCACTGAGTACATTGACTCACTGCTGGTCTTTAGAAGCCAAGGTGGACATAGGTCCAACAAATATACCAACTGTGACGCTGGCAGACCAGGTGCCAGCTCATGCCAAGTCCCCTGGGCCTCAGTGAACACTGACAAATGCATAGCTGGAAGTGTGTTAGTATTGTTAAATTAGATCTTAGAGTTATAAGAATGTGGTTAGTGCTTAGACTTTAGGAAATGCTTGTAGGATTCTACATATATTCATCTTACTTATCATATCTGTATCACATATTATAAGGGAATATTTAAGTGCTTGCTCTGTAACTATAAAAATGTTTGCTTAGACTGTAAACCCCACCAGTCAGGAGAGACGCATTACCAAGTGTGAAATACTAGTTTACCACAAGAGCTGTCATCTCCTCCCCAATAAAAAAAGGCCTGTGGATACCAGGCAAACCATTGTGGAACATCAGTGGACAAAAGACTTTGTTGATTACTTCTCCCACACCCATAAAGAGAGCTGTAGCAGGTCGGACTCACCCCTGCGGCAGCTCCTGCTGGTCTCTCAGGGAATTAGCTCAATTTCCAGCCCAGAGCGCCCTCTGTAGGCCAGTGATCCACTACCGCTTGGCTCCTGTGTCCCTCTCTGGACTCCAGTGCCCTGTTATCTGGTGTGCTGCCCCCTGGCAGTAACCCCTCAGTCTTAGGGTCCCCCCTCCCCAGGGAACCCCCACCTCACCTCAATATAAGGCTACTGCCAGTCATCTAGCCTCCATGCCCTGGGGCAGACTGCAGTATCAGCCTACTCATCACTGGCAAGGTTGGATTTGTACCCACTGCCTTGGCCTACAGCTGGGCCAGGGCTGGCTCCAGGCACAAGCCCAGCAAGCAGGTGCTTGGGGCGGCCAAGGGGAAGAGGTGGCATGTCGGGCTGTTCGGCCGCAATTTGGCAGTGGGTCCCTCTCAGAGGGAAGCACCTGCCACTGAATTCCCAGTGAAGAAGAAAGCAGCGCGGTGGAGCTACTGCCGGAGTACCGCTGATCGCAATTGCGATTGTGGCTTTTTTCCCCCCCCCCCCCCCCCTTTGGGGCAGCAAAAACCCTGGAGCCGATCTTGCACTAGGCTGCCCTCTTCAACCCCCACTACCTGTTGGCCTTATGCTAGGCCACAGGCTTTCCAGGCTGGGGTTCCCCAGCTCCTCTGCCTTTCCCCAGCCCTGCTCCACTCAGGTACCCTGTCTCTAGCTCCCTGCAGCCAAGCCCATCTCCCTCTAGAAACAGAGAAAGAGATTCTGTCTGCCCCTGGCTTCCCTGCCTTTATAAGGCCAGCTGAGGCCTGATTAGGGTGTGGCCCAGCTGCGGCTGCTTCACCAATCAGCCTAGTAGCTTTTCCCCTGCCCCAGCACTCTCCCAGGGCTGTCTTTAAACCGCTCTGGGCAGAAGCAAGTAACCACCCAGCTACAAGGGTACATGCACAAGTTCTCATCCCATCACAGCTTGAGTGCTGGGGGAAGGGAATAAAACATCCCTGCTAAAGAGAAATTATCAGCATTATGTTACCTGGAATTTGGAGAGGGCAATATTTCTAAGCTTAAGCAAGGGATCCCCAAGCTGCTTGGCTTGGCTTAGCACTAAGGTACTTAACAAAGCTTACATATTACAACAACTTCTATTATTATTTTTTTTTTAGATCTAAGTCTGTAGTTCATTTGTGTGTGTATCTTCACCTGCTTTAATCTTGCAAATAATTCATTTCTTTTCCCATGTTAATCAACCTTCAGATAGTTTGTTATAGGAATGGCTATAAGTGTTGCCTTTGGTGAGAGATCTAAGGTACAATTGACCTAGGATAATTGACTGGTCCTTTGGGACTGGGAGTAACCTGAATATTGTTGTGATTTTTGGTGTAAGAGCCCATCTATCACAAAGGCAGTTGGCAAGATAGACTGGAATACCCAAGGGGAATGTCTGTGACTCCATGGTTAGGCTGCTATAGTACTTGTGGAGTTCACACTTGATATTTTGTTGGTGAAATCTAAGTATGGAACTCACTCCCAGTTTGGGGTTTGTGCCCTGCTTCTTGACAGTCTGCCCTGGGGTTGGCACTCATGGGCATGAGCACCTCCAGACATCCTGACACCAACAAAAGGCTAATGTGTCTTCAACATTTCCAGAAATTTCAACAGAGAAGACACTGCACTGTGAAAAGTGATATACAAGATCTACAAAAAGAAGAACAGGAGTACTTGTGGCACCTTAGAGACTAACAAATTTATTAGAGCATAAGCTTTCGTGGACTACAGCCCACTTCTTCGGATGCATATAGAATGGAACATATATTGAGGAGATATATATACACACATACAGAGAGCATAAACAGGTGGGAGTTGTCTTACCA